>NC_079196.1:19580882-19808254 GCF_029499605.1 Hyla sarda | reverse complement strand
ATATCTACAGAGCTGTATACATGTAACACTATATATCTACAGAGCTGATATACATGTAACACTATATATCTACAGAGCTGTATACATGTAACACTATATATCTACAGAGCTGTATACATGTAACACTAAATATCTACAGAGCTGTATACATGTAACACTATATATCTACAGAGCTGTATACATGTAACACTATATATCTACAGAGCTGTATACATGTAACACTATATATCTAACAGAGCTGTATACATGTAACACTATATATCTACAGGGCTGTATACATGTAACACTATATATATCTACAGAGCTGTATACATGTAACACTATAATATCTACAGAGCTGTATACATGTAACACTATATTTCTACAGAGCTGTATACATGTAACACTATATATCTACAGAGCTGTATACATGTAACACTATATATCTACAGAGCTGTATACATGTAACACTATATATCTACAGAGCTGTATACATGTAACACTATATATCTACAGAGCTGTATACATGTAACACTTATATATCTACAGAGCTGTATACATGTAACACTATATATCTACAGAGCTGTATACATGTAACACTATATATCTACAGAGCTGTATACAATGTAACACTATATATCTACAGAGCTGTATACATGTAACACTATATATCTACAGAGCTGTATACATGTAACACTATATATCTACAGAGCTGTATACATGTAACACTATATATCTACAGAGCTGTATACATGTAACACTATATATATCTACAGAGCTGTATACATGTAACACTATATATCTACAGAGCTGTATACATGTAACACTATATATCTACAGAGCTGTATACATGTAACACTATATATATCTACAGAGCTGTATACATGTAACACTATATATCTACAGAGCTGTATACATGTAACACTATATATCTACAGAGCTGTATACATGTAACACTATATATCTACAGAGCTGTATACATGTAACACTATATATCTACAGAGCTGTATACATGTAACACTATATATCTACAGAGCTGTATACATGTAACACTATATATCTACAGAGCTGTATACATGTAACACTATATATCTACAGAGCTGTATACATGTAACACTATATATCTACAGAGCTGTATACATGTAACACTATATATCTACAGAGCTGTATACATGTAACACTATATTATCTACAGAGCTGTATACATGTAACACTATATATCTACAGAGCTGTATACATGTAACACTATATATCTACAGAGCTGTATACATGTAACACTATATATATCTACAGAGCTGTATACATGTAACACTATATATCTACAGAGCTGTATACATGTAACACTATATATCTACAGAGCTGTATACATGTAACACTATATATCTACAGAGCTGTATACATGTAACACACTATATCTACAGAGCTGTATACATGTAACACTATATATCTACAGAGCTGTATACATGTAACACTATATATCTACAGAGCTGTATACATGTAACACTATATAATCTACAGAGCTGTATACATGTAACACTATATATCTACAGAGCTGTATACATGTAACACTATATATATCTACAGAGCTGTATACATGTAACACTATATATCTACAGAGCTGTATACATGTAACACTATATATCTACAGAGCTGTATACATGTAACACTATATATCTACAGAGCTGTATACATGTAACACTATATATCTACAGAGCTGTATACATGTAACACTATATATCTACAGAGCTGTATACATGTAACACTATATATCTACAGAGCTGTATACATGTAACACTATATATCTACAGAGCTGTATACATGTAACACTATATATCTACAGAGCTGTATACATGTAACACTATATATCTACAGAGCTGTATACATGTAACACTATATATCTACAGAGCTGTATACATGTAACACTTATTAATATCTACAGAGCTGTATACATGTAACACTATATATCTACAGAGCTGTATACATGTAACACTATATATCTACAGAGCTGTATACATGTAACACTATATATCTACAGAGCTGTATACATGTAACACTATATATCTACAGAGCTGTATACATGTAACACTATATATCTACAGAGCTGTATACATGTAACACTATATATCTACAGAGCTGTATACATGTAACACTATATATCTACAGAGCTGTATACATGTAACACTATATATCTACAGAGCTGTATACATGTAACACTATATATCTACAGAGCTGTATACATGTAACACTATATATCTACAGAGCTGTATACATGTAACACTATATATCTACAGAGCTGTATACATGTAACACTATATATCTACAGAGCTGTATACATGTAACACTATATATCTACAGAGCTGTATACATGTAACACTATATATCTACAGAGCTGTATACATGTAACACTATATATCTACAGAGCTGTATACATGTAACACTATATATCTACAGAGCTGTATACATGTAACACTATATATCTACAGAGCTGTATACATGTAACACTATATATCTACAGAGCTGTATACATGTAACACTATATATCTACAGAGCTGTATACATGTAACACTATATATCTACAGAGCTGTATACATGTAACACTATATATCTACAGAGCTGTATACATGTAACACTATATATCTACAGAGCTGTATACATGTAACACTATATATCTACAGAGCTGTATACATGTAACACTATATATCTACAGAGCTGTATACATGTAACACTATATATCTACAGAGCTGTATACATGTAACACTATATATATCTACAGAGCTGTATACATGTAACACTATATATCTACAGAGCTGTATACATGTAACACTATATATCTACAGAGCTGTATACATGTAACACTATATATCTACAGAGCTGTATACATGTAACACTATATATCTACAGAGCTGTATACATGTAAACACTATATATCTACAGAGCTGTATACATGTAACACTATATATCTACAGAGCTGTATACATGTAACACTATATATCTACAGAGCTGTATACATGTAACACTATATATCTACAGAGCTGTATACATGTAACACTATATATCTACAGAGCTGTATACATGTAACACTATATATCTACAGAGCTGTATACATGTAAACACTATATATCTACAGAGCTGTATACATGTAACACTATATATCTACAGAGCTGTATACATGTAACACTATATATCTACAGAGCTGTATACATGTAACACTATATATCTACAGAGCTGTATACATGTAACACTATATATCTACAGAGCTGTATACATGTAACACTATATATCTACAGAGCTGTATACATGTAAACACTATATATCTACAGAGCTGTATACATGTAACACTATATATCTACAGAGCTGTATACATGTAACACTATATATCTACAGAGCTGTATACATGTAACACTATATATCTACAGAGCTGTGATACATGTAACACTATATATCTACAGAGCTGTATACATGTAACACTATATATCTACAGAGCTGTATACATGTAACACTATATATCTACAGAGCTGTATACATGTAACACTATATATCTACAGAGCTGTATACATGTAACACTATATATCTACAGAGCTGTATACATGTAACACTATATATATCTACAGAGCTGTATACATGTAACACTATATATCTACAGAGCTGTATACATGTAACACTATATATCTACAGAGCTGTATACATGTAACACTATATATCTACAGAGCTGTATACATGTAACACTATATATCTACAGAGCTGTATACATGTAACACTATATATCTACAGAGCTGTATACATGTAACACTAATATATCTACAGAGCTGTATACATGTAACACTATATATCTACAGAGCTGTATACATGTAACACTATATATCTACAGAGCTGTATACATGTAACACTATATATCTACAGAGCTGTATACATGTAACACTATATATCTACAGAGCTGTATACATGTAACACTATATATCTACAGAGCTGTATACATGTAACACTATATATCTACAGAGCTGTATACATGTAACACTATATATCTACAGAGCTGTATACATGTAACACTATATATCTACAGAGCTGTATACATGTAACACTATATATCTACAGAGCTGTATACATGTAACACTATATATCTACAGAGCTGTATACATGTAACACTATATATCTACAGAGCTGTATACATGTAACCACTATATATCTACAGAGCTGTATACATGTAACACATATATATCTACAGAGCTGTATACATGTAACACTATATATCTACAGAGCTGTATACATGTAACACTATTTATATCTACAGAGCTGTATACATGTAACACTATATATCTACAGAGCTGTATACATGTAACACTATATATCTACAGAGCTGTATACATGTAACACTATATATCTACAGAGCTGTATACATGTAACACTATATATCTACAGAGCTGTATACATGTAACACTATATATCTACAGAGCTGTATACATGTAACACTATATATCTACAGAGCTGTATACATGTAACACTATATATATCTACAGAGCTGTATACATGTAACACTATATATCTACAGAGCTGTATACATGTAACACTATATATATCTACAGAGCTGTATACATGTAACACTATATATCTAACAGAGCTGTATACATGTAACACTATATATATCTACAGAGCTGTATACATGTAACACTATATATCTACAGAGCTGTATACATGTAACACTATATATCTACAGAGCTGTATACATGTAACACTATATATCTACAGAGCTGTATACATGTAACACTATATATATCTACAGAGCTGTATACATGTAACACTATATATCTACAGAGCTGTATACATGTAACACTATATATATCTACAGAGCTGTATACATGTAACACTATATATCTACAGAGCTGTATACATGTAACACTATATATCTACAGAGCTGTATACATGTAACACTATATATCTACAGAGCTGTATACATGTAACACTATATATCTACAGAGCTGTATACATGTAACACTATATATCTACAGAGCTGTATACATGTAACACTATATATCTACAGAGCTGGTATACATGTAACACTATATATCTACAGAGCTGTATACATGTAACCTTATATATCTACAGAGCTGTATACATGTAATACTATATATCTACAGAGCTGTATACATGTAACACTATATATATCTACAGAGCTGTATACATGTAACACTATATATCTACAGATCTGTATACATGTAACACTATATATATCTACAGAGCTGTATACATGTAACACTATATATCTACAGAGCTGTATACATGTAACACTATATATCTACAGAGCTGTATACATGTAACACTATATATATCTACAGAGCTGTATACATGTAACACTATATATCTACAGAGCTGTATACATGTAACACTTTATATCTACAGAGCTGTATACATGTAACACTATATATATCTACAGAGCTGTATACATGTAACACTATATATCTACAGAGCTGTATACATGTAACACTATATATATCTACAGAGCTGTATACATGTAACACTATATATCTACAGAGCTGTATACATGTAACACTATATATATCTACAGAGCTGTATACATGTAATACTATATATCTACAGAGCTGTATACATGTAACATTATATATCTACAGAGCTGTATACATGTAACATTATATATCTACAGAGCTGTATACATGTAACACTATATATCTACAGAGCTGTATACATGTAACACTATATATATCTACAGAGCTGTATACATGTAACACTATATATATCTACAGAGCTGTATACATGTAACACTATATATCTACAGAGCTGTATACATGTAACACTATATATCTACAGAGCTGTATACATGTAACACTATATATCTACAGAGCTGTATACATGTAACACTATATATCTACAGAGCTGTATACATGTAACACTATATATCTACAGAGCTGTATACATGTAACACTATATATCTACAGAGCTGTATACATGTAACACTATATATCTATAGAGCTGTATACATGTAACACTATATATCTACAGAGCTGTATACATGTAACACTATATATCTACAGAGCTGTATACATGTAACACTATATATCTACAGAGCTGTATACATGTAACACTATATATCTACAGAGCTGTATACATGTAACACTATATATCTACAGAGCTGTATACATGTAACACTATATATCTACAGAGCTGTATACATGTAACACTATATATCTACAGAGCTGTATACATGTAACACTATATATCTACAGAGCTGTATACATGTAACACTATATATCTACAGAGCTGTATACATGTAACACTATATATCTACAGAGCTGTTATACATGTAACACTATATATATCTACAGAGCTGTATACATGTAACACTATATATCTACAGAGCTGTATACATGTAACACTATATATCTACAGAGCTGTATACATGTAACACTATATATCTACAGAGCTGTATACATGTAACACTATATATCTACAGAGCTGTATACATGTAACACTATATATCTACAGAGCTGTATACATGTAACACTATATATCTACAGAGCTGTATACATGTAACACTATATATCTACAGAGCTGTATACATATAACACTATATATCTACAGAGCTGTATACATGTAACACTATATATCTACAGAGCTGTATACATGTAACACTATATATCTACAGAGCTGTATACATGTAACACTATATATCTACAGAGCTGTATACATGTAACACTATATATATCTACAGAGCTGTATACATGTAACACTATATATCTACAGAGCTGTATACATGTAACACTTTATATCTACAGAGCTGTATACATGTAACACTATATATATCTACAGAGCTGTATACATGTAACACTATATATCTACAGAGCTGTATACATGTAACACTATATATCTATAGAGCTGTATACATGTAACACTTTATATCTACAGAGCTGTATACATGTAACACTATATATATCTACAGAGCTGTATACATGTAACACTATATATCTACAGAGCTGTATACATGTTATATTGTATATGTACACAGCTGTATACATGTAAGATCATATATACACAATGTTATGTACACATCAGGCTCATGTCAGGGCATATTCCTCCCTACACCTGGGCACAGGCTTCTCTGTATCCCCTGTGTATCCCCCCTCTTTATCTTCTGTGTATCCCCTCTTTACCCCCTGTGTATCCCCTGTGTATCCCCTCTTTATCCCCTGTGTATCCCCTCTTTATCCCCTCTGTATCCCCTGTGTATCCCCTGTGTATCCCCTTTGTACCCCCTGTGTATCCCCTCTGTACTCCCTGTGTATCCCCTCTGTACCCCCTGTGTATCCCCTTTTTAACCCCTGTGTACCCCCTGTGTATCCCCTTTTTAACCCCTGTGTACCCCCTTTGTACTCCCTGTGTATACCCTGTGTACCCCCTGTGTATCCCCTCTGTGTCCCCTGTGTATCCCCACCTGTATCCCTTGTGTACCCCTTCTGTATCCCCTCTGTACCCCCTGTGTATCCCCTCTGTACCCCCTCTGTATCCCCTGTGTACCCCCTCTGTATCCCCTGTGTATCCCCTGTGGATTCCCTCTGTACCCCTCTGTATCCCCTGTGTA
The DNA here is from genome assembly GCF_029499605.1 of Hyla sarda. Lineage (NCBI taxonomy): Eukaryota > Metazoa > Chordata > Amphibia > Anura > Hylidae > Hyla > Hyla sarda. The sequence goes on along the minus strand of NC_079196.1, from coordinate 19,800,687 downwards.
CCCCCTGAGAATCCCCTGTGTACCCCCTGTGGATTCCCTCTGTACCCCTCTGTATCCCCTGTGTACCCCCTGAGAATCCCCTGTGGATCCCCTCTGTACCCCTCTGTATCCCCTGTGTATCCCCTCTGTATCCCCTGTGTACTCCCTGTGAATCCCCTGTGTACCCCCTCTGTATCCCCTGTGTACCCCCTCTGTATCCCCTCTGTACCCCCTGTGAATCCCCTCTGTACCTCCTCTGTACCCCCTGTGTATCCCTTCTTCATCCCTTGTGTATCCCCTGTGTATCCCTTGTGTCTCCCCTCTTTACCCCCTGTGTATCCCCTCTGTACCCCCTCTGTATCCCCTGTGTACCCCCTCTGTATCCCCTGTGTACCCCCTCTGTACCCCCTGTGAATCCCCTCTGTACCTCCTCTGTATCCCCTGTGTATCCCCTCTGTATCCCCTGTGTACCCCCTCTGTACCCCCTGCGTATCCCCTGTGTATCCCCTCTGTACCCCCTGTGTATCCCCTTTTTAACCCCTGTGTACCCCCTGTGTATCCCCTTTTTAACCCCTGTGTACCCCCTTTGTACTCCCTGTGTATACCCTGTGTACCCCCTGTGTATCCCCTCTGTGTCCCCTGTGTATCCCCACCTGTATCCCTTGTGTACCCCTTCTGTATCCCCTCTGTACCCCCTGTGTATCCCCTCTGTACCCCCTCTGTATCCCCTGTGTACCCCCTCTGTATCCCCTGTGTATCCCCTGTGGATTCCCTCTGTACCCCTCTGTATCCCCTGTGTACCCCCTGAGAATCCCCTGTGTACCCCCTGTGGATTCCCTCTGTACCCCTCTGTATCCCCTGTGTACCCCCTGAGAATCCCCTGTGGATCCCCTCTGTACCCCTCTGTATCCCCTGTGTATCCCCTCTGTATCCCCTGTGTACTCCCTGTGAATCCCCTGTGTACCCCCTCTGTATCCCCTGTGTACCCCCTCTGTATCCCCTCTGTACCCCCTGTGAATCCCCTCTGTACCTCCTCTGTACCCCCTGTGTATCCCTTCTTCATCCCTTGTGTATCCCCTGTGTATCCCTTGTGTCTCCCCTCTTTACCCCCTGTGTATCCCCTCTGTACCCCCTCTGTATCCCCTGTGTACCCCCTCTGTATCCCCTGTGTACCCCCTCTGTACCCCCTGTGAATCCCCTCTGTACCTCCTCTGTATCCCCTGTGTATCCCCTCTGTATCCCCTGTGTACCCCCTCTGTACCCCCTGCGTATCCCCTGTGTATCCCCTCTGTACCCCCTGTGTATCCCCTGTGTATCCCCTCTGTACCCCCTGTGTATCCCCTGTGTACCCCCTCTGTACCCCCTGTGAATCCCCTCTGTACCTCCTCTGTATCCCCTGTGTATCCCCTCTGTATCCCCTGTGTACCCCCTGTGTATCCCCTCTGTACCCCCTGTGTATCCCCTGTGTATCCCCTCTGTACCCCCTGTGTATCCCCTGTGTATCCCCTCTGTACCCCCTGTGTATCCCCTCTGTACCCCCTGTGTATCCCCTCTGTACCCCCTGTGTATCCCCTCTGTACCCCCTGTGTATCCCCTGTGTATCGCAGTGTAGCCAAGTGTTGATACAAGGTGTGAGGATCAGACATGGGGACCCCGAGGCCTCTAAGACCACAACACAGACCTCACCCTCATCCATGGCCGCTGTCACTGATCCCCAATAGACATGGATCCAGATCACTACACAGGAGGGGGTTTTAACCCTTTGGCTCCCAGGCGCAGCTGGCACAACATGATGTGGGCACTGCCAAGGGGGTGGGCTGCGATGATTGGATTAGTAATATCGGGGGCAGGTGGGAATGGTGGGGTGGGGTGAGTCACATCCGTGGGAGGTGTCCTGGGAGACTTACCATGGTGGGGAGCAGTCTCCTGCTGTCTCTCTCTTGCTGTGGACTGTCTCTGTGCAGTCTCTTCTCATCCTATTGAATGTGATGCAGTCTCTGATGTGCAGGGGGTCTCTGAGCTCTGGCAGGCTGGGATGTCAATGGCTGTCACTGGCTGCATCCCTGCAGTCTCTGGTACATGGTGTCTGTCTCCCCCATGCCTGTCGTCTCATGGTCCTGGTGGGGATGTGATGGTGCCCCTCTCTCCTGCCATCACTCTCTTTGTCCCCATCTCTATTCTCTCCTTCCTTCTCCCTCTGCGGTTGGAGGGGCTTTGTGAACAGAGACCTCCCCCCTTCTCCCCTCCCTTTCCCCTTCACCCTCCCTGTGTCTGCTGTCTCTGCCTCTCACACCTCCTGCCTTCCCTTTTGCACTTTCTGTAATCTTTTAGCAAAAAGTCTATGCCCTCTCTTACCCCTGGTATCCTGGCAGCTGATGCCCTCTCTTACCTCTAGTATCCTGGCAGCTGATGCCCTCTCTTACCTCTAGTATCCTGGCAGCTGATGCCCTCTCTTACCCCTGGTATCCTGGCAGCTGATGCCCCCTCTTACCTCTAGTATCCTGGCAGCTGATGCCCTCTCTTACCTCTAGTATCCTGGCAGCTGATGCCCTCTCTTACCTCTAGTATCCTGGCAGCTGATGCCCTCTCTTACCTCTAGTATCCTGGCAGCTGATGCCCTCTCTTACCTCTAGTATCCTGGGCAGCTGATGCCCTCTCTTACCTCTAGTATCCTGGCAGCTGATACCCTCTCTTACCCCTGGTATCCTGGCAGCTGATGCCCTCTCTTACCCCTAGTGTCCTGGCAGCTGATGCCCTCTCTTACCCCTGGTATCCTGGCAGCTGATGCCCTCTCTTACCTCTAGTGTCCTGGCAGCTGATGCCCTCTCTTATCTCTAGTATCCTAGGCAGCTGATGCCCTCTCTTACCCCTGGTATCCTGGCAGCTGATGCCCTCTCTTACCTCTAGTATCCGGGCAGCTGATGCCCTCTCTTACCTCTAGTATCCGGGCAGCTGATGCCCTCTCTTACCTCTAGTATCCGGGCAGCTGATGCCCTCTCTTACCTCTACTATCCGGGCAGCTGATGCCCTCTCTTACCTCTACTATCCTGGCAGCTGATGCCCTCTCTTACCTCTAGTATCCGGGCAGCTGATGCCCTCTCTTATCTCTAGTATCCTGGGCAGCTGATGCCCTCTCTTATCTCTAGTATCCTGGCAGCTGATGCCCTCTCTTACCTCTACTATCCTGGCAGCTGATGCCCTCTCTTACCTCTAGTATCCTGGGCAGTTGATGCCCTCTCTTACCTCTAGTATCCTGGCAGCTGATGCCCTCTCTTACCCTTAGTATCCTGGCAGCTGATGCCCTCTCTTATCTCTAGTATCCGGGCAGCTGATGCCCTCTCTTACCTCTACTATCCTGGCAGCTGATGCCCTCTCTTACCTCTAGTATCCTGGGCAGCTGATGCCCTCCCTTACCCTTAGTATCCTGACAGCTGATGCCCTCTCTTATCTCTAGTATCCGGGCAGCTGATGCCCTCTCTTATCTCTAGTATCCTGGCAGCTGATGCCCTCTCTTATCTCTAGTATCCTGGGCAGCTGATGCCCTCTCTTACCTCTAGTATCCTGGCAGCTGATGCCCTCTCTTACCTCTAGTATCCTGGCAGCTGATGCCCTCTCTTACCTCTAGTATCCGGGCAGCTGATGCCCTCTCTTACCTCTAGTATCCGGGCAGCTGATGCCCTCTCTTACCTCTAGTATCCTGGCAGCTGATGCCCTCTCTTACCTCTAGTATCCTGGCAGTTGATGCCCTCTCTTACCTCTAGTATCCTGGCAGCTGATGCCCTCTCTTACCTCTAGTATCCTGGCAGCTGATGCCCTCTCTTACCTCTAGTATCCTGGCAGCTGATGCCCTCTCTTACCTCTAGTATCCTGATAGCTGATGCCCTCTCTTACCTCTAGTATCCTGGCAGCTGATGCCCTCTCTTACCTCTAGTATCCTGGCAGCTGATGCCCTCTCTTACCTCTAGTATCCTGGCAGCTGATGCCCTCTCTTACCTCTAGTATCCTGATAGCTGATGCCCTCTCTTACCTCTAGTATCCTGGCAGCTGATACCCTCTCTTACCTCTAGTATTCTGGCAGCTGATGCCCTCTCTTACCTCTAGTATCCTGGCAGCTGATGCCCTCTCTTACCTCTAGTATCCTGGGCAGCTGATGCCCTCTCTTACCTCTAGTATCCTGGCAGCTGATGCCCTCTCTTACCTCTAGTATCCTGATAGCTGATGCCCTCTCTTACCTCTAGTATCCTGGCAGCTGATACCCTCTCTTACCTCTAGTATCCTGATAGCTGATGCCCTCTCTTACCTCTAGTATCCTGGCAGCTGATACCCTCTCTTACCTCTAGTATCCTGATAGCTGATGCCCTCTCTTACCTCTAGTATCCGGGCAGCTGATGCCCTCTCTTACCCCTGATATCCTGGCAGCTGATGCCCTCTCTTACCTCTAGTATCCTGGCAGCTGATGCCCTCTCTTACCTCTAGTATCCTGATAGCTGATACCCTCTTTTACCTGATTACACTAGCAACTCATGCCCACTTTGACTCATGGGCATCTCAACTAGATGTTCAAACTCCAGTCTATACCACAAGGCTAACAACTCATGCCCCTTCTTACCCCTGAGTATACCTGCTCTTACTGCTGGGTATCTATCAGCTTATGCCCTTTCTCACCTATTTCAGCTAGCTGTTTATGATTCTGCCAACCCACATAAGCCCATTCTCACCACTGGGTATTCCAGCTAGTCCCTTATGCCCAGCTTTGCTTTGGATAGCTTGTGCTCTTTCCCAGTCCTACTTACCAATAGGTATCTGCACATATCCACTATGTATCCCAGCTAGGTAACAGCTCATGCCCTTCTTACGTCTTAGTACCCTTTGTTACTTTTGAAGCCATGTGCACCCTAGCTAACAGTTTATGCCCTTTTATGTGCCTTGGGCATGCACTTCCCATGGATTCCCATACCACTAAGCTAACTGCCTAGGACGCCATGCTCTGTAGCTGGCAGCTCAGCCCTCTTATACCCTCCGGTATGCCTCCTCCCTGGTGCCTGTCACCCCCTCTCTGTGCCAGCTGCCCCCTCTCTTACCCCCTCTCTTACTCCGACACTCACTATCTGACTCTTTCTTTACCCCTTTGTTTTTCTATATTAGTCTATGATCTCCATGTAGCTTCAGGCCTCCTCCTCCTCCTCCTCCCTTCTTCCCTCCTGATGCTGCTGGACAGCTCCTAGACTAGAAGCAGCAGGCGGGACAAACCAACCGCTGACAGCAAAGGGGGGGGGGGGGGAGCAATCACTGGGAAGAAAAACACTTGGGCTGTACCACATCCAAGCACAGGGTAGCCTGTGGCTCTCTCTTGTGTAATGGAAGAGGCGCAGAAGCAGCTGTGAGGGACAGGAGCCCGTGACATCTTCATTGGCCTCCACTAAAAAGATAATAAAATAGAAGAAAAATAAGTGTTCAGACCTCAAGGAACAATACCCAATATTGGTTGTGTTTTTGGGTATATATATATATATATATATATATATATATATAAATTATTTAGGTATCTTATCTACTAAATGAAGTATCGAGAGATGTGGCTGGTTAAAAAAAAGTATAATTTATTAATTACGATGGTGATGTATCTGGCTGTGCTCTAAGCAGGGCCCTTGCTATAGAGTCATCACACTAAATAACAATTTAAGAGCAGTAAAATATAGCCAAATGATAGTACTGGTTTGATATATGTTAAAAATATATATATATATAGATAGATAGATAGATAGATAGATATACATATATATATATATATATATATATATATAATATATATATATATATATATATTAAAATATCATAAGAATTAGTAGCAGGAGAGATGACTGTATGGAGACATGCCTATAGACATAGATACCTAAATAATTTTATCTATACAGTCATGGCTGTAAATGTTGGCACCCCTGAAATTTTTCTAGAAAATGAAGTATTTCTCACAGAAAAGGATTGCAGTAACACATGTTTTGCTATACACATGTTTATTCCCTTTGTGTGTATTGGAACTAAACCAAAAAAAAGGAGGAAAAAAAGCAAATTGGACATAATGTCACCAAACTCCAAAAATGGTCTGGACAAAATTATTGGCACCCTTACCTTAATATTTGGTTGCACACCATTTGGAAAAAATAACTGAAATCAGTCACTTCCTATAACCATCAATAAGCTTCTTACACCTCTCAGCCGGAATGTTGGACTCTTCCTTTACAAACTGCTCCCGGTCTCTCTTATTGGAAGGCGCCTTTTCCCAACAGTAATTATAAGATCTCTCCACAGGTGATCAATGGGATTTAGATCTGGACTCATTGCTGACACTTCAGAACTCTCCAGTGCTTTGTCGTCATCCATTTCTGGGGGCTTTTTGACGTATGTTTGGGGTCATTGTCCTGCTGGAAGACCCAAGATCTCAGACACAAACCCAGCTTTCTGACACTGGGCTGTACAGTGCGACCCAAAATCCATTGGTAATCCTCAGATTTCATGATGCCTTATACACATTCAAGGCCCCCCAGTGCCAGAGGCAGCAAAACAACCCAAAACATCATTGACCTCCACCATATGTCACTGTAGGTACTGTGTTCTTTTCTTTGTAGGCCTCATTCCATTTTCGGTAAACAGTAGAATGATGTGCTTTACCAAAAAGCTCTTTCTTGGTCTCATCTGTCCACAAGATGTTTTCCCAGAAGGATTTTGGTTACTCAAGTTCATTTTGGCAAAATGTAGTCTTACTTTTTTATATCTGTGTCAGCAGTGGGGTCCTCCTGGGTCTCCTGCCATAGCGTTTCATTTCATTTAAATGCAGGACAGCTTGAATATCTTTGGAACTTGTTTGGGGCTGCTTATCCACCATCCAGACTATCCTGCATTGACACCTTTCATCAATTTTTCTCTTACGTCCACGCCCAGGGAGATTATCTACAGTGCAATGGGTTGCAAACTTCTTGAAAATGTTGCGCACTGTGGACAAAGGCAAATCTAGATCTCTGGAGATGGACTTGTAACCTTGAGATTGTTGATATATTTCCACAATTTTGGTTCTCAAATCCTCAGACAGTTCTCTTCTCCTCTTTCTGTTGTCCATGCTTAGTGTGGCACACACAGACACACAATGCAAAGACTAAGTGAACTTCTCTCCTTTTTATCTGCTTTCAGGTGTGATTTTTATGCTACCCAAACCTGTTACTTGCCTTAGGTGAGTATAAAGGAGCATCACATGCTTGAAACAATCTTATTTTTCCACAATTGTGCAAGGGTGCCAATAATTTTGTCCAGCCCATTTTTGGAGTTTGGTGACATTATGTCCAATTTGCTTTTTTTCCTCCCTTTTTTGGTTTAGTTCCAATACACACAAAGGGAATAAACATGTGTATAGCAAAACCTGTGTTACTGCAATCCTTTTCTGTGAGAAATACTTCATTTTCTTGAAACATTTCAGGGGTGCCGACATTTACGGCCATGACTGTACACTCCCTTTTAAGTTTCCTCCACTAAGATAAAGCCAGGCTTATAGAAACCCCAGAATCCCTGCACTCACAGCCCACCCACCGGAGTGTATTTATATCAGGGGCTGGGGGGGGGGGTGATGGCTGCTAATTGGATAAATGCATCTGTAGAATCATTAGAACCAGACATGAAGATTCTGACGCTATTTTTATACCAGATCCAAACTATGGCTGATGGCGGAGCAGCGTGACAACAAGGAGGCGTATCAGTATACAAATATACTATGTAAATGCAACAAAACAGCAGATCGTCATGTAAAACATCTGTTATGTTCTACATCGAAGTCACCGGAGGAGAGCGGCGATGACAGCTAAAAAACAAATACACGTGATAAACATACATTTCTGTTTTATGGTACAAAGTGTCCCTCTAACTGTTGCAAAACTACAACTCCCAGCATGCCCACACAAGGGGTTGGAGACTATTGCTTTTGATGAGTGTTTTACCAAATAGTGTGTCTCCAGCTGTTGCAAAACTACAACTCCCAGCATGCCCAGAAAAGGGGTTGTAGACTATTGGTCTAGATGAGTGTTTTCCCAAACAGTGTGTCTCCAGCTGTTGCAAAACTACAAATCCCAGCATGCCCAGACAAGGGGTTGTAGACTATTGCTCTAGATCAGTGTTTTCCCAAACAGTGGGTCTCCAGCTGTTGCAAAACTACAACTCACAGCATGCCCAGACAAGGGATTGGAGACTATTGTTTTTGATGAGTGTTTTACCAAATAGTGTGTCTCCAGCTGTTGCAAAACTACAACTCCCAGCATGCCCAGACAAGGGGTTGTAGACTATTGCTCTAGATGAGTGTTTTTCCAAACAGTGTGTCTCCAGCTGTTGCAAAACTACAAATCCCAGCATGCCCGGACAGCCAGAGGCCAGAGTTGTAGTTTTGCAACAGCTGGAGACCACATGTTCAGAAAACACTACTCTAGATCAGTTTTCTCCAACCTGGGGCTCAACTGCTGTTGCAGAACTACAACTCCCAGCATGGGCGGACAGCCTTCTGCACAATTCCTGCATTCTGCACTTTTACTGTATGGAAACAGAGGAGAATCAATATTATAGTATGTAGGCACAGGGGGATATTATTCTTATATAGGGCACTATTACTATATGGGGGCTCAGGGAGCATTATTACTATTACACAAGGGGCATTGTTATTATAGGGGGGCTCTTCTACTGTATGATGGTACAGGGGGCATAATTTCCGTATGATGCACTATTCCTTTACGGGGGTTCAGGGGGGCATTATTTCTCTATGGAGGCATTACACAGGGGGCATTATTACTATATGGGGGCATTATTTTTAGGAAAATATTACCGTATGGTCACTGATGGCATGTCTTGGGGCACGTATCATAGATCTTATTATCTTTTTACATCCTAGCACCGCCCCTGATTTACACAATTGCCTGAAGGTGGCTGATCTTTTTAACATTCGCTGATACACTGTAGCAAAAATATAAGAACAGAAGAAATATTTTGTGCAGCTGATGTTTTAGCTCACAGGGGAGGATTGTGTAGACTTTATACAATTGTAGCAATGTGATACATATGTTAGTTTGGCTGACGGTTATCTCTCGGTCTCCCCATACCTGTGCATGCTCAGCCTGGCCGAGCATGCATGTGTTCTGAATAGGGAAAAGCAGGACAGGCAGCGGCAGCCGCTTATCTCCCTGAGAACAACAGGATCGGAAATGTTAAAATCTATCATTCATAATCATTCATGAGACATTATTCTACTATGTATGGGCGGCTTTAGCTGTAAGAAGTATAAGGTCTGTATAAGACAGTATGTCACCGGATGGGTCCTCACATTTTTGGATATCACAGGTTGATAGGCTTAAAATATTTTACTTATCAGTTTACAATGAGTTCCTTATCACTATTCAAATACAGCAATGAGATATCCCACTATAAGAATGAGGGGCTCATGATGTAATCAATCCAGTAAACACACAGAAGGGATTAATGACCCCGTCTCACCCACCTCCCCCTCAGGTCTGGGGGGGGGGGCATCATTTATTCTTGTGTATGAATATTAAGTTGATATTCCATCTACAGCGCCACCCTGTCCACAGGTTGTATGTCATATTGCAGTTTAGTCCTATGAAGCTGAGCTGCACTACAAGACACAACCTGTGGGCAGTGGTGGCGCTATTTTTGTCCTGCACAACCACTGTCAACCTGTATCTTGTAACAGGCCATTAAACGTGAAGTTTTCTGAGGCTGGATACAGTGTTTCCCAACCAGAGTGCCTCCAGCTGTCGCAAAACTACAACTCCCAGCATGCCCGGACAGCCTTCGGCTGCTCATACAGATCAATGCGGGACACCTGCTGAGAGTTGCAGTTTTGCAACAGCTGGAGGCACACTGGTTGGGAAACACTAGGCTGGAATGTATATTTATTGATGCTCTTCCATTTTGTAAGCCATCTCCACTGTTCATGAAGGCAAAGAGGTAAAGCGCCAGTCTGGAGATCAATGCAGGTAAAGAGGATCCAGGTTTTCAGGTTCTAGAGGTAAAAAAAAAAAAAATAATGTTTCCATTCACTGACAGCAAGTGGACATCTGAACAAATATTAGAAGTTGAAAAAGGTTTTTGTGATATGTTATTATTATTATTTCATTGTCATGTATTATTATTTTTTATTATTACTTTTTTGTTATTATTATTTTAAGATTACTATTAATATTATTATTATCAGAATGTATTATTATTTTTTATTATTATTGTATAATAATAATTATTACATTATTATTACAATAATTATTACATAATTATCACTATTATTATTTTATTATTATTATAATTTAATTTTTTTATAGTGCCCTTGGTTTCTGGGCACTTTACATATGATAGGGGTTAGAGATGAGCGAACTTACAGTAAATTTGATTCGTCACGAACTTCTCGGCTCGGCGGTCGCTGACTTTTCCTGCATAAATTAGTTCAGCTTTCAGGTGCTCTGGTGGGCTGGAAAAGGTGGATACAGTCCTAGGAGACTCTTTCCTAGGACTGTATCCACCTTTTCCAGCCCACCGGAGCACCTGAAGGCTGAACTAATTTATGCAGGAAAAGTCATCAACTGCCGAGCCGAGAAGTTTGTGACGAATCAAATTTACTGTAAGTTCGCTCATCTCTAATAGGGGTTAAAATACATAAAACAGACACAAATGTGTTACAGAGTAAATTGCAGACTGATACAGAGGGAGGGCGTACAATCTACAAGGGGAGGGAAGGGAAATTGTAGGTGAGGGGTACAGCTTGTTGAGTATGAGAAGTTAGGGAAGTGGCCATTCCCAGTACAGGGGCGGCAGAGTTATTGTAGGTCATAGACTTGCTTGTAGAGATGGGTCTTCAGGATGCTCTTGAACGTCTTGTTGGGGGGGGTAGGAGCCGAATATGTTGCGTTAGCAAGAAATAGAGTCCGTTCCATGTTGGGGGTAGTAGTACAGGGCATAAGGGATTGATCGCACCGGGTCTCACTTCTGAGGCCGGATAGGATCAGAAGTTATTAAGCAGGTGAGCAGGCGGCATGCTCCGCTCCCCGGCGATGTATTGAGGGTTTTTACTTTCATATTTAAATCCCCCGCAGGGAGCCCTGAATGGCCGGTACCTAGGGGCGATTCAGGGCTCCCGACAAGGTTTTTAAAAAGAACATTGTGAGTGGCAGCGGGAGCCATATCTATATTAAAAGCACTGTGGGGGGCAAGATATATAGCACTGCAGGGGGGCAGACAAATAGCGCTATATATCTAGTCCCCCCGTGCATTTATACTATGCCCCCCCCCACAGCACATTTATAAAGATATGACTCCCGCTGGTACATTTATAAACATATACCCCCCGCAGAGCATTTATATTGTGCCCCCTACAGCACATTTATTATAATATGCCACCGCAGCGCTATATGTGAAAAGTATATCTATCAGCAGCGCATCTGCCGGCCATATGGAGCCACCGGGTCGTGTGGTAGGGAGAAGAAGCCGTCTCCTCAGTCCCGGACCTCACGGGTAAGTCAGGGGGGTAAGCGCCCCACTATTTAGCTGGTCCAGTATTCATCAGAAATCAGAGCCGCAATTTTAATGTATTTCTATAGAATATTTGTACTATCTCGGTCTGATTTTTGTACTTTATACACCGGTACTAATTTAAGTATGTTTTTATACAATTTTAATGTTCCAGACAGGAAGATCTCATGAGAGTATATCAGTATATATGTTGGTGATGGGTGCATGGAAGTTAGGTTGAGAAAGGGAGGCAACTCCTGAAACGTCCTGACTGATGCTCGCACGCCTCAGCAGCCAGGTACGGACTACCCCAGAAAGGGATGAAAATGTTGTGAAGACGCCGTGCTGACCATACTATCTGTGATATTAATGTACCTGGGGAATATGATGTTCATGTCCTGTATACTGCACTTTTGTATTAAGTGAACAAGCTTTTGGATAAAGTGGACACATAAACGCAATCCCTAAGAAAGTGTCATTTTTCTAAGTGGGAGTAGTAGTAGTCCCACAACACTGCAGGAGTCTGCTGATTTCACCTTCTGAGCATGCTCAGAAGTAATAACGGATATTATAAACCGGGTGCAATGGATGACATTAAAGGCTCATCCATTTGCCATAGACTTCATTTTAAATTTATAATACCCGCTTCTATTCCATTATTTTTGAGGGCAGAAAAAATACTGCATGCGCCGTCTTTTGTCCCGTAAAAGAAAAAAAAAAAAAAAACAGAACAGAAAGCAAACGTGTGCAAACGGGTGATAAAGGATTTTTTTTTTTTTAATCCCATTGTCATCAGTGGGATTATTTTACAGCCGTTTTCAACCTGTTTGAAAAATTATCTAACAGATTGATAATGGGCATTTATTAACGGGGGCAGATGGCCGCATGAAGGAGCCCTTAGTTGGGAAACAAGTTCCAGTGTGTGGGGGAAGCACAGGAGAAGTATTGGAGATGGTTGTGTAAGGTGCGGACAAGGGGGTCTTCAGGTTGCTCTTGATGGTCTTGATGGGGAGTTAAGAGCCGGATATGTCGGGTTAGGAAGAAATTGTGTATGGGGGAAGCACGGGAGAAGTCTTGGAGACGGTTGTGTAGGGTGCAGACGAGGGGAGGTCTTCAGGTTACTTTTGAGGGTATGATGGTGGGTGAGAGCTGTATAAGTTGGGGAACAAGTTCCAGTGTGTGGGGGAAGCACAGGAGAAGTATTGGAGATAGTTGTGTAGGGTGCGGACAATGGGGGTTTTCAGGTTGCTCTTGGAGGTCTTGATGGTGGATGAGAGCCAGATGGGGCAGTGCAGTGAGTTCCAATGTAAGGGAGAAGCTTGATAGAAGACTTGGAGATGGCTGTGTAAGGTGGGGACAAAGGGGGTCTTCAGGTTTTGCTCTTAAAGGACTTGATGGTGGGTAGGAGCCGGATGTGTTGGTAGTGAGTTCCAATGTAAGGGAGAAGCTTGATAGAAGACTTGGAGATGGCTGTGTAAGGTGGGGATAAAGGGGGTCTTTAGGTTTTGCTCTTAAAGGACTTGATGGTGGGTAGGAGCCGGATGTGTTGGTAGTGAGTTCCAGTGTATGGGAGAAGCGCAGAAGAAATCTTGGAGATGGTCGTGTGAGGTGCGGACGAGAGGAGAACACAGGGGGAGATCTTGAGAAGGTCGGAGATTATGTGAGGGGCGGTATCGGGAGATCAGGTCAGAGATGTATGGAGGGGACAGGTTGTGGACGGCCTTGTATATCATGTTGAACAGTTCACACCGAATTAGTTTGCCATGGGTAGTCAGGGAAGGGATTGGAGGAGGAGAGCAAGATTGTTTGATGGAAGGTCACAGAGGAGGATGTTGCAGTAGTCCAATTGGGAGATGATGAGGGCATGTACCAATAGTTTAGTTGAGTCAAATTTTAGGAATGAGCAGATTCGAGAAATGTTTTTAAGATAATATTAGGAACTAGGGACTATTCAACCGTTTCCGAGCACTGGTGGGAATAATATGGCGGAGGATCAGGACAAGTGAGTATAACTGTTTTGTAATGGCAGAATGTTGTGTTTCCAGACAGACAACCCCTTCATCACTACACCCCAAGGCAAAGACATCCTTTGGTTTTGTATTGCTTTGGGCATGAAGGTTTGTGTTATCCCACCAGGGTGCTGAAACTAAACACATGAGAAGCTATTCTAGAAGTTGCCATTTGTTGTGAATTATGACCCGATAAGTCTAAGGGAATAAAAATAGCGGTGAAATGCCACATCCCCTTGGAGACCATTAAGAGTGGAAAAGTGATATTCTAGTCATGTGATCAGTACTCATAATCAACTGGTCATAAACTAAAATAATAGGGTTCCTGTCCCTTTAATTTGCTGCCAGTTTGGAAGTATCAGGTCTGTAGGGGTTGATAGAACGGGGTTGTTTTCCTGAAGCCTCTAATATGGTAGGAAGAAGGAAGCAAAGATGTCAGGACTGTGCGACTTCATTACCATCTCAGTAATCTGCCACCTTGGGGGCTCATTCACAGTAGGGCGTCAACCTCATGTGTGGTCATTGATGGACATTTCTCCCTGCGGGTAAAATAGAAATCTAAAGCAGATATAGGTTCCTGGGTTGTTTTCCACTGTTGTCCACTTTTGGATTCTCTCACTTTCACAGACGAGAGGGTCCTGAACTGGGAGACAATGGGGGGTATTTATGAAGCATTTTACCCTTGTTTTCCTGGGTAAAATTGTCGCAAAATGTTGACGCAGTGTGCTTTTTGTGCCTTTTCATATATATACACATTCCTGTGTCTGGTACGCATGTTTTGAGTCAGGTTTTTGCATTGGTCAGGAATTTATGAAAATGCGTCTTTTTAAAAAGGCGCAAACCCTTTAATCACCTCCATAAAAAAGTGGCGCAAATCACCTCCATAAAAAAGTGGCATAGAAAACACACATTACAAAAATTAGTTGAAGTTACTCATTAATATAGCAAATTACCTTGTTATTTGATATATATATATATATATATATATATATATATATATATTCCCTATTAAAAATATTACTTTTTTTAAAACATTTTTTTATATATAAAACATTTTTTCAATATGGTTAGGATAGACATGTTTAAAAGTCTGGATATTTGGTACAATTAAGTTTAAAAACCCATCCAAATGATTACCTTAAAATTAAAATGACTACGTTTTTACTGATTCAAATGCATGAGCAGGTGCACCAATCACATCCCACCCCCACAAAGAGGGACACGCCCCCTTCCCCTCATAGGATTTATAACCCTGTGAACTAACGAAAAGATGTAAAATGAAGTGTAGAATAAAGGACATTGAAAATGAAGCTACTAAACTGCCCTGTAGTAACACACAAGGAATCGCCTCTGAAAGAGCTTCCTGGAACTGAAAGGTGGGTAAATTCACACGACATGAAATTGCACCAAATTTATAGCCCCACTTGCGCCTTTTTGTAAATTTGGTTCAGTGAGTTAAAAAGCCACCCATGAAAAAAAGGAGTAAAAAAGCACATACCACAACCATTATTTGTAAATACCCCCCTACATGTTCTGTGTTCCCATCTTGACATTAGTGTCATATAAACATGATAGATCCCACCTCTGGGACGGCACCGACCAATCTGCATTAGTCACCCGCCAAATCTGCACCCTCCATCAACCTCTTATTGGAGCTACTGTATGCAAGAATGTATGTACCATATCAGCAGATCATGCTTCTGCTATGGGGCCCTAGGGGAGAGGGGGCCCTGTTTTGGATGAAGCCATTTTTTTTTTTTTTGTGGTATGCCTCGGGGGGTGTAGGGTAGTTGGGGTGTTGCTGTAGTAGATGAGGGGTTAATTTAACCCTTGTCACTCGTGATGCCAGGGTGAGGGTTAAAACTCTGAGGTAATGCTGGGCCTATTGCCACCCTTCCCAAGAGCGATAGGTGAGTGTAGAATAACGGATTGTCCACAACCGGTGCTGAACTGGAAAACTTGTAGAAACTTTACTGAAGATTTTCTGTACATGCAGTAACGGTAACAGTCCAGATAACAGAGTCTATATACATCACGGCAATGACTGACAGTTGGTTGGGACCGGTAAGTTCTCTTTGGAGTAGGAGAATTTGATTGCACAGATCCGCTGGATTTAGGGGTTGGTTTAGGTCCAGTGATCTTGCGAAGATTTTGGGGGATAGTAATAACTCACAATTTGTATTATGGCCGAGGCCGCAAGGCTTTGGCCTAGTGGTTGCCGATGGCAGCTGCACAGATCCTACCTCATCAGCAGCCCACGAGGAAAGAGAAAGATTAATGGCCGCAGCTCCCTTATATGGGCAGGGGCTGATTCGTTTTAGATTGGTCCATGTCAGCTGTCACTCACCGTTACATAGGATTGTGGGTGATCACCTGACTAGAACCACCAAAGGTCCTTTAGCAAACCATAGAGTTCTGTGAAGCAAGTCACATGACCCGCAGGTCCTGCGACACTAAAAAGGTAGGCATCTTAAATATACATATTTACACTTTTATTTACACGAATTTTAGCTAACTGAGGGGTGATGAGGGGTTAACTAAAGAAGAGGACCCCCACTGTTCTTAGGGACTCTGACTTTGGGGACCCCACCAAAAGGTACGGTATGTAATTCGGTACCGGGACACCCCATTTTTATTGGGAAAGAAAACCTAGAGATATCCATATGCACTTATGGGACTTTTGGATGACTTTATATTCAATTTTTTTCTGGAATGTAATGTGACCAAAAATCAGCAATCTTAAACTTTGGTATTTGTTTACATTTACGCCATTCAACGTACAGGATCACTAATATTATATTTTAATCGTTCATGCATTCCCACAGGCATCTATACCAAATATGTTTATTTTATTTCCTACATTTTTTTTAACTGGGAAAGGGGGATTTTATTTTTTATTGGGGGTGGGGCTTACTACTACTTTTTATTTTTTAAGTCCCCACAGGTGACTATTTATAGCATAGCACTGATGGGTAATATCAGCGATCTACTTGTACAGTCTGCCAGGAGGCAGACCATAGAAGAAGATCGCCGGAGATGGGCGTAGAGCTGGTGAGTGGAGCTGTCATCTAGACTCATCAGACCCCCACAATCTTTCATGGTACGATAAGTCTCACCATATACCCCCATTGTTGCCAATGATGGCAATATCCTGATGTATTTTACTCGTGTAAAAACATTCCCAAACCCATTTAATTACATTCATAATAAGGTGACGGTCAGTACTTAAACGGGTACTTCGGATGGAAAAAAAAATTCAGATCAACTGGTGGGAAAAAGTTATACAGATTTGTAAATTCCTTCTATATAAAAATCTTAAAGGGGTACTCCGCTGCCCTGCTTCCGGAGCTCCGCTCCCCAGCGTCTGGAACTTTATTGTTCCGAACGCTGTGTGTGGGCTTCCATGTTCAGGGCTGCCCCTCGTGACTTCACGCCCGCCCCTTCGTGACGTCATGCCCGCCCCTTCAACGAAAGTCTATGGGAAGGGGGCACAATGTCACAAGAGGGTGGGCGTGACCTCACGAGGGGCGGCTCTGAACACGGAAGCCCGCACACAGCGTTCGGAACAATAAACTTCCGGACGCTGGGGAGCGGAGCTCCGGAAGCAGGGCAGCGGAGTACCTCTTTAATCATTCCAATACTTATCAGCTGCTGTATGCTCCACAGGAAGTTGTATAGTTCTTTCTAGTATGACCACAGTGCTCTCTGCTGACACCTCTGTCCATATCAGGAACTGTCCAGGGGGTATGCCGGTGGAAAACTTTTTTTTTTTTAAATCAACTCGTGCCAAAAAGTGAAAATGTAATCTTTCCAGTACTTATCAGCTGCTGAATACTACAAAGGAAATTATTTTCTTTTTGGAACACAGAGCTCTCTGCTGACATCACGAGCACAGTGCTCTCTGCTGACACCCCTGTCCATTTTAAGAACTGTGCAGAGTAGGAGAAAATCCCCATAGCAAACCTATGCTGCTCTTGACAGTTCCTAAAATGAACAGAGATGTCAGCAGAGAGCACTGTGGTCGTGATGTCAGCAGAGAGCTCTGTGTTCCAAAAATAAAATAATTTCCTCTGTAGTATTCAGCAGCTAATCAGTACTGGAAGGATTAAGATTTTTTAATAGAAGTCATTTCCATATCTGTACCCTTTTAAACCCCATTGTGAGGTAGATAACGAATAACTGCTCCCCCTGGGTGGTTGTGTAGCTTCATACACAACAATGATGAAGGCATACAAATAGTAGGTCGTCTGCTGCCCTCCGGTCACTGGTATATACAATGGACAAGGGTGGCTTTGAAGAGGGACCTGGCTGAAACGGCGCTGACCAACCATGACAAGGTATGGAGGATAAAAGAGGATTTTATTGACCAAGATGCAACGTGTTTCGCTGCACTTGCGCAGCTTCTTCAGGCACATGTATGTTTGCAATGGGGATTGGTTCCTGCTCTGGACAGTTCCCGACACGGACAGAGGTGTCAGCAGAGAGCACTGTGGTCAGACTGGAAAGAACTACACAACTTCCTCTGGAGCATACAGCAGCTGATAAGTACTGGAAAGATTAAGATTTTTTTATATAGAAGTAATTTACACGTTTAACTTTCTGGCACCAGTTGATTTTGAAAAATATATTTTTTCCCCTCTGGAGTACCCCTTTATTGCAGGAAATATTTGCCACGAAATCACATGACATCGGTGACTGTTCCCCTCACCCTGAAGCCAATTCCACTTATATTAGAGGCAGAAATGTAATCGTAGACATGTATAGTGGGAACAGGATTGTACGTCGCTGAGACTATAATATATTCGGTGGAATGATACGAGATTATGAGACAGTTCTGCCGCCCAGCCATAGTCTCCAGTGACAGCTCCGGAGGGAGCATTGATATACAGGCCGGCGGTGAAGGAGAAGAGCGCCGGAGCCGGAGGGCAGCGGTAGAAGACAAGTACATGCGGAAATGCAGATAACATGTCCTGTGCAGAAGGATTCAATTCCGCTCTATTACAACACTGCGATGACTGATAGCCGGAACACGGGAAATCTATGGCAATGTCGCGGTATGGTGAAGCGACCATTTTTCACGGCTGCTTTTGTAGATAGCGCTGCGCCCACTTTCATATATATAGTTTATAGACATTTCATTTCAGCTCTGTAGCTGCAGACTGGATTTATAGGCTCAGAGAGTATATTTAAATGTCACACAGTGTTACCTGGCAGGGAGGATGTTGTAAAACTACAGCTCCCAGCATGCCCGGACAGCCGTTGGCTGTCCGGGCATGCTGGGAGTTGTAGTTTTTTTCAAAATCTGGAGGCCCACAGTTTGGAGACCACTGCGATAGAGTATTTGGATGTATAGTGTGGTGTACTTGTGGTGGGCCCATTCACTTTATAGACTGACGCAGGCTGCTAGTGCCCCAATCATTTATTATTATTTCTTTTTTTTTAGCAGGAAGGTGTGATCTTCTTCACAATTCCAGAAGTTGTGCAGTCCGCTCATTGTCAGTATGGTGTTGTCTCAGCACAGCTTCTCCCTCTCTCCTGACAGGAAGTTGTGTAGTCCTGTTATTGTCAGTTTGGTGTTGGCTTGGCAGTTTCCCGGAGCCTCCCTCTCTCCTGACAGGAAGTTGTGTAGTCCACTCATTGTCAGTGTGGTGTTGTCTCAGTACAGCTTCAGCTTCTCCCTCTCTCCTAACAGGAAGTTGTGTAGTCCTCTAATTGTGAGTGGGGCAATGCCTCCCTCTCTACTTAAAGGACATCTGCAGCGTGATTAACACTTATCCCCTATCCACAGGATAGGGGATAAGTGTTTGATCGGGGGGGGTCCGACCGCTGGGACCCCCTGTGATCTCCTGTACAGGGCCGCAGCTGTCCCGTGCAGGGGGCGTGCCGGCCGCAGCATGAAGTTGCAGCCGGCACGCCTCCTCCATACATCTCTATGGGAGAGGCGGGGAGGCAGCGTTCGTGCCTCCCCCATAGAACTGTATGGGGACGGGGAGGAGACGGGGCATCACCGTCAACCTCTAGGTCGACGCTACACGCCTTAGCGCTCACCATGAGCGCTAATGGTGGCGCCCCGTTAGGGAGATCGCGGGGGGTCCCAGCGGTCAGACCCCCCGCAATCAAACACTTATCCCCTATCCAGTGGATAGGGGATGTGTCATACCGCTGCAGTTGTCCTTTAAAGTATTTTTAATAGTCCTCTCATTGTCAGTGTGGTGTTGGCTTAGCAGTTCCCCGGCATCTCCCTCTCTCCTGACAGGAAGTTGTGTAGTCCACTCATTGTCAGTGTGGTGTTGTCTCAGCACAGCTTCGGCTTCTCCCTCTCTCCTGACAGGAAGTGGTGTAGTCCTCTTATTGTCAGTTTGGCAATTCCTACACCAAAAGACAGAATTACTGTAAAGAGAGCACACCACAAATTATGTAATAAATGCATAGAAAATGTTATTTATTGAGTTCACAATATAACACACAAAACAAAAAAGGGCTAAAAACAATTAAAAAGCTCTAGCCGAGCATACCTCTACAACATGGGAGAGGGGCCATGAACCCCCTTCTCACCAAAGTCCCGTTCCTCTGATGGTCAATAATATGTCTGCTATGTAGTGGTGCTGACTATAGAATAATAGCACATACTGTAAATAAATAGATTGATTGAGCACCCCTGAAGAAGTCACAAACGGTGACGGAACGCGTGGGGCTTAGGGGTCCCGTCCCACCATCTATTATTTTGGCTCTTCTGTTCTGTGGTTGCTTTGCACTGGTGATATTAATTAATTAATTTATTTATTTTTCTGTATACTACTCATTTATTTAAATATTATTTGGTGTTTGTATGTATTGATGGTGTAGTGTAGAGGTTTATCTATTTATTTACAGTATGTGCTATTATTCTATAGTCAGCACCACTACATAGCAGACATATTATTGACCATCAGAGGGACGGGACTTTGGTGAGAAGGGGGTTCATGGCCCCTCTCCCATGTTGTAGAGGTATGCTCTGCTAGAGCTTTTTAATTGTTTATAGCCCTTTTTTGTCTTGTGTGTTATATTGTGAACTCAATA
The DNA here is from genome assembly GCF_029499605.1 of Hyla sarda. NCBI lineage: Eukaryota > Metazoa > Chordata > Amphibia > Anura > Hylidae > Hyla > Hyla sarda. Next base: position 19,780,096 of record NC_079196.1, on the reverse strand, counting down.
AATAACATTTTCTATGCATTTATTACATAATTTGTGGTGTGCTCTCTTTACAGTAATTCTGTCTTTTGGTGTAGTAATAGTGTTTTTTTTACTGAGTAGTAGCACCCACCACATATATATCTTGGTTAGCCCCCCTTTTGTTTACAATATTCAGTGTGGCAATTCCTCCCTCTCTCCTTACAGTATTTTTAATAGTCCTCTCATTGTCAGTGTGGTGTTGGCTTAGCAGTTCCCTGGCATCTACCTCTCTCCTGACAGGAAGTTGTGTAGTCCACTCATTGTCATTGTGGTTTTGTCTCAGCAGCTCCTTGGCTCCTCCCTCTCACCTGACAGGAAGTTTTGTCGTCCTCTTATTGTCAGTGTGGTTTTGTCTCAGCAGCTCCCCGGCTCCTCCTCTCTCCTGAGACAACACATTATCTGTTGCAGTCTCAGGAGATGTGGCTGGATCTTGTCTGTAAGCTCAGACCTTGCCCCCTGAGTGATGTCTTCACCTCTGACCTATGCCTACAGCTACATTACCAGCTCCCTGTCACATACACATATATCTTTATTGGGACATTTATATAGCATGTTACCTTGTGCTGAACAATGCCACAGGCAGAGAAACAGACGGAATGAATACAGCAGGCTGAATGTTCTGCAGCAGTTATGGGCGGGAAACTGGCAGGAGTGCTGTGGCGGGGGAGTAGGCAACAATGAGCTGCAATACTACATACACCCTGAAGAAATCAGCTCTGATTTTCTAATTCTGGATAACCCCTTTAATTCTTGGCCCGATAGAAGAACAAACATGGCTGATCTGGGGGCCTTCATTCAGACCCCATGGAAACAGACTAGCACTCAATAATTGTATCTCGGGGTGCCAATGGGGTGACAGAGGGATCCCCTTACCTTGGAAACCACTTAGATGCCGCGGTTGCTATAGAGAAAGCTGCGCTGTCATGAATAAGGCCTCTTAGTAGCCTCCGTAAAAAGGCACACAGTGCTGTCTGGGCATGCTAGGAGTTGCAGTTTTGAAACAGCTGGAGGCACCCTGGTTGACAAACACTAAAATAGTCTATACAAAGGCCCCTATAGATTTACATGGTCTCAGAACAAACACTGCCTTGTTGCTCATAGCAACCAACCCCAGCTGAGGACATAGAGACAAAAGCTGAACTCTGGTTGCCGTGGGCAACACAACCTGGAGGCCCAGAGTCCTTTATACAGGCAGGGCCCCTTTAAGGCTCCCTCTTTTTAAAGAAAGTAGGAAATGTCGGAAGGAGCTTTTCCGTAAGACATCAGTGACGGCTCAGGCGCCCGTTTCTTGCCTATCATAATGGACGATCCTGACACTTGTGCTGGCGCTGTTGGCGAGTGCAGCCGCCTGTGAAAAGATCTGCAAACTATGAAGAGGGTTTTGCTTCACCAACTTCTCCGCTTGTCTCCCAGACGGCAAACGGAGAGAAAAATATAATATATTAACCCTTTCTCATCCAGAGGCCACCCTTCCCCACTATCACACGTACGCAGCAGTAAATTGCGCGACCGGGTTTTATCTGAGAAAAACAATAATCATTGCTAAGCTCTAAACTGTAACCCCTTAAGGCAGTGTTACCAACCCAGTGTGCCTCCAGCTGTTGCAAAACTACAACTCCCAGCATGCCCGGACAGCCGTTGGCTGTCCGGGCATGCTGGGAGTTGTTGTTTTGCCACAGCTGGAGGCACACTGGGTGGGAAACACTGCCTTAAGGACTGGCCTATTTTAGGCCTCCGAGAACAAGTGAACAAGGGCGTAATGGCCGCAACGCCACCTCCCATAGCCCGGAGGTTTCCGAAACCTCAGACGCAGCTACGCATAGAATGCGGGCTGCTGCAGGGAGATGGCGGGGGGGGGGGGGGGGTTCCCGGGTGGGGGGGTTCACAGCGGCAGGCTCCCCGCGATCAGACATCTTATCCCCTATCCCTTCGATAAGATGTGCCCGGAATACCCCTTTAGAAAAGCATATGTATCCCAAAATGGTAGCAACTAAAACTACAGCTCACCTCCGCAAAAAACAAGCCCTCACACAGCAACATATACTGTATATAGGGAAAGTAAAAACAAACTAACAAAAAAAAATGTCAAAACCTATCCAGAGGAAAAGTTGCTGAGTTGCCCATAGCAACAAATCAGATCGCTTCTTTCATTTTTGAAAAGGCCTCTGAAAAATGAAAGAAGCGATCTGATTGGTTGCTATGGGCAACTCAGCAACTTCTCCTCTGGACAAGTGTCAATAAATCTCCCCCAAAGAGTAAAATAAAAAAAATATTCTCATATCTGGCATTTGTATAAAAAAATTATCTTAACCCCCTGCCGCAAATCTGCAGCTCCCGAGGTATGAAGCACGCTCAGCAGGTGAGCGCGCATCATACCCGGTGGGTCCCGGTTGCTATAAGCAACCGGGACCCACGGCTAATGCCGGACATCGCCGATCTGGCTGATGTTCGGCATTAACCCTATAGACGTGTCGATCAAGTTTGAAGTCTAAAACGAAAGTAAACATTGCCAGTTAGCTCAGTTTGGGACCGCCGCGGTGAAATGGCGGCGTCCCGAACAGCTTGCAGGACGCTCCGGGTCTGATTACTAGCGATCACAGGGACGGAGCATCTGTCACGCCCCCTCCATAGGCTTGCATTGAGGGAGCGGAGCCGTGATGTCACACGGGGGCGGAGCCGTGACATCACTATGCTCCATCCCTGTGATCGCTAGTAATCAGACCCGGAGTGAGCACGCTCCGGGGGCTGATGCTAACAGGGTGCTGAGTGGAAGATCACGGGGGTCCCCAGTGGCGGGACCCCCACGGTCAGGCATCTTATCCCTTATCCTTTGGATAGGGGATAAGATGTCTTAGCGCTGGAGTACCCCTTTAACCCCTCCCCTAATAAAAGTTTGAATCACCCCCCTTTTCCCATTAAAAGAAAAAACAGTGTAAATACAAATAAAAATGAAATATGTGGCATCACCACGTACCTAAATGTCCGAACTATAAAAATATATAGTTAATTAAACTGCACAGTTAATGGCGTATGCACAAAAAAATAAAAAATTCCAAAATAGCGTATTTTTGATCACTTTTTATATCATGAAAAAATTTATAAAAAGCGATCAAAAAGTCCGATCAATACAAAAATGGTACCGCTAAAAACTTCAGATCACGGTGCAAAAAAAAAATTAGCCCTCATATCGTCCCATACGCGGAAAAATAAAAAAGTTATAGGGGTCAGAAGATGACAATTTTTTATAAATTTTCCTGCATGTAGTTATGATTTTTTTCCAGAAGTCCGACAAAATCAAACCTATATAAGTAGGGGATCATTTTAACCGTATGGACCTAGAGAATAATGATAAGGTGTCATTTTTACCGAAAAATTTACTGCGTGGAAACAGAAGCCCCCTAAAATTACAAAATGTTTTTTTTTTTCTTCAATTTTGTCGCGCAGTGATTTTTTTTTTTTTGTTTCTCCGTAGATTTTTTGGGTAAAATGACTGATGTCATTACAAAGTAGAATTGGTGGCGCAAAAAAAATAAGCCATCATATGGATTTTTAGGTGCAAAATTTAAAGGGTTATGATTTTTAAAAGGTAAGGAGGAAAAAACGAAAGGGCAATAACGGAAAAACGCTGGGGGATCTGGCATTTGTATAAAAAAATTTACTTAATATTCCTACATATTTTTAGATGATGGTATACACGGGGTCCTTGTATGGGATCCCCCAAGTGCAGTGGTTTTGTTCGGTGTCGCCAGTGACATTACTGACCTCTTCTTCCTCTGTATCCAGGATATAGCTGCATTGCGGTAGCCATTTTTTAACATCTACATCAGTGGTCTCAAACTGTGGCCCTCCAGATGTTGCAAAACTCCCAGCATGCCCGGACAGCCAACGGCGCTCCCATAGAAATGAATAGAGCACGCTCAGTTTACCAATAGACGACACGCACTCCTCACTGAGAGAGCCGGGGTCCCGTCCTGGAGATTGTGACCGTGGATAGGGGATAAGTTAATTTTCACCTGAGATCTCCTTTAAAGGGGTACTCCGCCCCTAGACATCTTATCCCCTATCCAAAGGATAGGGGATAAGATGTCAGATCGCGGGGGTCCCGCTGCTGGGGACCCCCGGGATCTCGGCTGCAGCACCCACCTGTTGCAGCTTCCGGCAGCGCCGGAGGCTCTCATCCTAACGCCTCATGACCACGGTGATGGGAGATCGTGATGTCACGACTCCGCCCCCGTGTGCCGTCACACCCCGCCCCCTCAATGCAAGTCTATGGGAGGGGGCGTGTCACGCCCCCTCCCATAGACTTGCATTGAGGGGCGGGGCGTGAAGTCACACGGGGTGGAGTCGTGATGTCACGATCTCACGTCACCATGGTCGGGAGCCGAAGCCTCCAGCATTTGGTGGGTGCTGCAGCCGAGATCCCGGGGGTCCCCAGCAGCGATCTGACATCTTATCCCCTATCCTTTGGATAGGGGATAAGATGTCTAGGGGCCGAGTACCCCTTTAAATTTACACTAAATCATTCCTTAAATTCAGGTTGAATTTCTTTACGGTATTTTGTTGTCGGTCAGAGCAGGTACATTTCAGATTTATAAGTGATACAGCAATAATCGCCATATGCGCGGTAAGATAGATAATATCTGCAGTCGTAAATCCGGCCCTGTCCTTACACCATAGAATATATATTTAGGAATTATAAGTGAAAACTCTATTCATCTTCTCGAAAAGATCCTACAGATCCAATTACCCCGTCATTATTTACTTTGATTATACGCCATAAAGAGATTGATCGCTCAGCCCTGGCGCCAGTACCAAGCAATACAATGGTTTACAGCTATTGATTAGAATGATCACAAGTCAGAAGTCAGCAGATCCTATATATACAGTGTGTATATATATATATATATATATATATATATATATATAAATATATATAAATATATGTATGTGTGGTGGACCACTGGTGTATGGCGGGACCACGGTTGTAGCGGTGAAGGAGGTGGGATCTGATGGTATTAACCCCTGGGGGGAAGATGTTATTAACCCCTAGTGTTCGTGACGCCAGAGTGATTTTTGGTACCGGAACCACACATACGGTATCTCCGCTATTCCAATGGCTAGTTAAGGAAAGGAGAGTCCACAACCAGTTATGGTTTAACGGAGGCTCTTTACTGAGTATAAGACAGATGGAATTATCTTCCCAGCTAGGCCAGATTCCCAGAGAGGTGGCCAAGAACTCAGAAGACCTCACAGCTTGCTGGGACCAATTATACTTGTAATAAACTTGAGACAATTATCTTGAGGCTTGACTATGTGCAGGACTTGACTACTTGTAGTGACAGCAGACATAGACTTTTGACTTACTGGAATGACTGTAGCTTTGCGGCCTTCCAGGTAGCTGATCACTAGCACTGAGATCTCTGGTGGTTGCTGTCTCAGTAAAGACTGATCTCAAAGAGAGTGAATTGTAATGGCCGCCCCTTTATATAGTGGGGGGCTGGACTAAGGCCCATTGGTCAAGCTGCGGGTCATAGGTTAAGCTGGTGCTCTCTGGGAGAACATGTGACAACAAATCATGTGACTGCATAACATCACATGTGACAGACAGGTCCTTGAAACAAACTCTCACAGGTCCTCTGCTCTATCTATACATTAAAGCAGAATATAATACATTCTTGAAACAACAGGTGGAGACCCTGCAGGGGAGCCCGCAGGTCACGGAGGGTCTCAACCTGACAGGGCCTAAGGGTAGTAGAGGACCATGTCCTGTACTGGGCCATTACATATATATATATTGTATACGATGCCAGTTTAACAAATAAAATGGGGGAGCTTGAGGCCTTGATACAGGAGGAACATATTGATATAGTTGGGGTCACTGAGACATGGCTGGTGATATAGTTGGGGTCACTGAGACATGGCTGGTGATATAGTTGGGGTCACTGAGACATGGCTGGTGATATAGTTGGGGTCACTGAGACATGGCTGGTGATATAGTTGGGGTCACTGAGACATGGCTGGTGATATAGTTGGGGTCACTGAGACATGGCTGGTGATATAGTTGGGGTCACTGAGACATGGCTGGTGATATAGTTGGGGTCACTGAGACATGGCTGGACTCCTCACATGACTGGGCTGTCAATCTGCAGGGGTTTACATTGTTTTGCAAGGATAGAATGAACAGAAAAGGTGGTGGAGTCTGTCTGTATGTAAGAAGTGGTATGAAAGTCAGTGTGAACGATGCCATAGTGTGTGATGATTCTGAGGATGTGGAATCATTGTGGGTAGAATTGTGGCAAAGACTGAAAAGATGATTTTTGGTGTAATCTATAGAACCCCCTAACACCGCTGAGGAGATAAAAGGTCATCTGCATACATAACTAGAGAGGTCTGCCCGGGCAGGTACAGTGGTAATAGTGGGAGATTTTAACAATCCAGACAAAGCCGCTCCCGGCGAAACGCGTCGGAGTTGTGGAGGTGGAATGGGGTGAGTGTTGTTCTACTGTATATACCGAGCCTGCTCTTTATTGTTCTTCTTCTATTGCTACTACAGTGGTCCCTCAAGTTACAATATTAATTGGTTCCAGGACGACCATTGTATGTTGAAACCATTGTATGTTGAGACCAGAACTCTATGGAAACCTGGTAATTGGTTCTAAAGGCACCAAAATGTCATCCAAAAATAGGAAAAGGTGAGAATTAAAGAAAAATAAGTTGATGCAAGTCCTTACATATAAAAGTAAGAAATATATGCTGGGAGCTGTAAATCACTGTCTACGTCAGTGTTTCCCATGCATGGAGCCTCCAGCTGTCCGGGCATGCTGGGAGTTCTAGTTTTGCAACAGCTGGGGGCACCCTGCTTGGGAAGCACTGGAGCTTCTTCGGGGTTCTGTACAGTACACAGTGTCCTAAAAAAGTAACATGGAGAGACCCTTACCTGGTGTCTAGAGGAGCAGGTAACCCTGTCACAGGTAAAGTGTACAGAACATGTAATACCTCCCTGTACTGTAGAGGGTGCTACCAGACACCAGTCAGTGCATACACTTCAGTAATACAGGTAAAGAGTACAGAACATGTAATACCTCCCTGTACTGTAGGGGGCGCTACCAGACACCAGTCAGTGCATACACTTCAGTAATACAGGCAAAGAGTACAGAACATGTAATACCTCCCTGTACTGTAGGGGGCGCTACCAGACACCAGTCAGTGCATACACTTCAGTAATACAGGTAAAGAGTACAGAACATGTAATACCTCCCTGTACTGTAGGGGGCGCTACCAGACACCAGTCAGTGCATACACTTCAGTAATACAGGTAAAGAGTACAGAACATGTAATACCTCCCTGTACTGTAGGGGGCGCTACAAGACACCAGTCAGTGCATACACTTCAGTAATACAGGTAAAGAGTAGTACAGAACATGTAATACCTCCCTGTACTGTACGGGGCGCTACCAGACACCAGTAAGTGCATACACTTTAGGAATACAGAGCTTTTACCAGTGAAATATCCATTCTGATTGGTCAGTTCTTCCAGCCATTGACACGTTTCGCAGATTCCATAGCATTGTATGTTGAGTCTCGTTTCAAGTTACAATATTCCAGAAAAGACCATTGTATGTTGAAACTATTGTATGTTGAGGCCATTGTAAGTTGAGGGATCACTGTATATATATATATATATATATATAGATAGATAGATATAGATATATATATATATATATATATATAATTTTTTTTTTTACATTATTTATCTGAATAAAAACAAGTTTATACGTGTATACGTTTGCTATACGTTATTTTCATCTTGGGTATATTCACAGTGTTCTGTGTGGTTTTCCACACCTGTAGGTTTCTATCCAGATATAGATTGGGATCGGGTTTGGCTAAAACTACAAAAGGGGTGACAATTCCTAAATTTATTGCAGGATAATTTTATGGGCCAGTTTGTGGAGGACCCAACAAGAAGTGATGCTCTGGATCTGGTCATTTCCAACAACGCAGAGCTGGTTGGGAACGTAACTGTGCATGAAAACCTTGGTAATAGCGACCACAATATAGTTACTTTTGACTTAAAGGGGTACTCCACTGCTCAGCGTTTGGAACAAACTGTTCCGGACGCTGGAGCCGGCGCCGAGAGATCATGATTTCATAGCCCTACCACCTCATGATGTCACGTCCCGCCCCCCTCAATGCAAGTCTATGGGAGGGGGCGAGACATTGAGGGGATGGGGCTATGGCGTCACGAGCTCCTGGCGCCGGCTCCAGGGGAGGGCAAAACCATATAATTTAAAAAGGCAAATTTCCCTGGGCTGAGAGCCGCATTACAAAACGTAGACTGGGGGGAGGTGTTCAAATACTGATACAGACGGTAAATGGGACATTATCAAATCAACACTGAATAAATATACAGCTAAATTTATTCCTTAAGGGGAACAAGTATAAATGATTAAAAATAAATCCTACATAGCTGACAACTGATGTTAAAAGAACATTAAACAACAAAAATTGGCATAAAAAAGATACAAATCTGAGGAGTCAGCTATAACATTTAAACATTAGAAAGAGCTTAATAAAATCTCTAAAAATGTAATAAAAACAACAAAGATTCAAAAAGAGAGACAGGTGGCTAAAGAAAGCAAAACAAATCCTGTGGATAGGGGATAAAATCATTTTTATCACTAGTGTGATAAGAGCCTCCATTTTTTGACTAAGAGCGCTGCTGCAACTTTCTTTTTTGAGAACACTTACCGTATATACTCGAGTATAAGCCGACCCAAATATAAGCCGAAGCCCCTAATTTCACCCCAAAAACCCAGGAAAAGTTATTGACTCGACTATAAGCCTAGGGTAGGAAATACATCATCCCCCCCGACATCATCCAGACCCCCGTCATTAACACCCTCCTCATCACGCTGTCATCATCCCCCTCTTCATCATTACCCTGTCATCATCCCACACCCCCCTTCATCATCACCGCCTGTCATCATCCCACACCCCCTTCATCATCACCCTGTCATCATCCCCCTCTTCATCATTACCCTGTCATCATCACCGCCTGTCATCATTCCACACCCCCTTCATCATCACCGCCTGTCATCATCCCCCTGTCATCATCCCACACCCCCTTCATCATCATCCCCCTGTCATCATCCCACACCCCCTTCATCATCATTGCCTGTCATCATCCCACACCCCCCCTTCATCATCACCATCTGTCATCATCCCACATCTGTCCATCTTCACCGGGGGGGCCTCTTCTCCGCGCTTCGGGCCCGGAATAGTGATGTTGCCTTGACGACGACGCACAGGGATGTTGCGCATGAACATCCCTGTGCGTTGTCGTCAAGGCAACGTCACTACTCCGGGGCCAAAGCGCAGAGAAGAGGCCCCCCGGTGAAAATGGACAGCCCGCAACGACTATCCCTCCCCACCGGACGGTCCCTGCAGCACAGATGGCCCGGACCAGCTCACCCTTCCTTCCCACCGAGGGGAGGTGAGTACAAAACTAAAGGGGGGGGGGGGGGGGGGTCTGGATGATGATGATGATGATGATGATGAAGGCCGCAGTGGTCTTTAACCTGCGGACCTCCAGAGGTTTCAAAACTACAACTCCCAGCAAGCCCGGACAGCCTTCGACTGTTCGGGCATGCTGGGAGTTGTAGTTTTGAAACCTCTGGAGGTCCGCAGGTTGAAGACCACTGAGGGCGGAGAGTTCACTCGAGTATAAGCCGAGGGGGTTTTTTTCAGCACGAAAAATCGTGCTGAAAAACTCGGCTTATACTCTAGTATATACGGTATTTATACCTCAAAATGTCTGATGAGGCCCTGTAGTGTTTCGGGTCACCTTGTTATGCTGCAACAAAGTAAAATTTCCACAGATCAAAAGAAACACAAAAATTACACATGTCAAAATTCATTTATAAAACACAATAATTTTTTAATAATTTTGTACATGATATTTTAATAAAAATTGCATTAAAATTTGTAAACAAAAAATTATTTCAGTCACAAAATAGCGGATGCCCATGTGATAGGAATTAGTACACCCGTAGAATCATTACCAGAATTCACATACACGAACGTGGCAGAATCTAAGTGCCCCCTCGGTTGTACAGAACTTTCTATTAATTAAAAGGTAACTCTCATTAAAACTAATTTTTGCTTATTTATTTGCACTCCTTATGGTAAATAAAAAATATTTCTAATATACTTTGTTTTAAAAAAATGAAGTTTTCCAGGTTTTATTTGTGCTTAAAAAAGCTCAAGAGCACATTAACAGACTTTGGACCGAAGTCCAAACACAGGAAGTGCAACCTGGAGTGCTGATGGGGGTGTGTCCAGCCTCATCCAATCATAGACCATAACACGACCCCCCCCCCTCAGCACTCCAGGCTGCACTTCCTGTGTTTGGACTTTGGTCCTAAGTCTGTGTTTAAGATGGGGGAAAATGTGCTCTTGAGCTTTTTTAAAAGGGGTTATCTAGGAAAAAACTTATTTTTATATATCAACTCGCTCGAGAAAGTTAAACAGATTTGTAAATTACTTCTATTAGAAAAATCTTAATCCTTTCAGTACTTATGAGTTCCTGAAGTTAAGGTTGTTCTTTTCTGTCTAAGTGCTCTCTGATGACACGTGTCTCGGGAAACGCCCAGTTTAGAAGCAAATCCCCATAGCAAACCTCTTCTACACTGGGCGTTTCTCGAGACAGGTGTCATCAGAGAGCAATTAGACAGAAAAGAACAACCTTAACTTCAGAAGCTCATAAGTACTGAAAGGATTAAGATTTTTTAATAGAAGTAATTTACAAATCAGAAAAAAAATGAAAATGTAGCCAGCACCTAAACCCAATACACGGGTGCACGCTGCTGTGGCAAGTACAAAACATATAAAAAAAGAAAATGGCAGCAGCACACTTGGTCAACAAAATGGAGGCTCTTAGCGCACTTTTTGATCAAAACGTGTCCCCCATCCACCACGCGGAGGTGGCCTCTTATCGGATGGGTCCCTAAACACTCACCTACCTCAGGCTGGGTGACATGTTGGATCCACTAACGATCCAAACCACCTCCTGTGAAAATCCCTCTGTAGCCGTGCATCCCCTCCCCTATTTTCACAGGAGGTGGTTTGGATCGTTAGTGGATCCAACATGTCACCCAGCCTGAGGTAGGTGAGTGTTTAGGGACCCATCCGATAAGAGGCCACCTCCGCGTGGTGGATGGGGGACACGTTTTGATCAAAAAGTGCGCTAAGAGCCTCCATTTTGTTGACCAAGTGTGCTGCTGCCATTTTCTTTTTTTATATGTAATTTACAAATCTGTTTAACTTTCTGGAGCCAGTTGATATATATCAATAAGTTTTTTCCTGGAATACCCCTTTAAACACAAATAAAACCTAGAAACTTCATTTTTTTTAAACAAAGTATATTACAAATCTTTTTTATTTACCATAAGGAGTGCAATAGCAAAACATTTTTTAATGAGAATGACCATTTAACAATATTGCTCTTTGTTACCTGATGGGGGTCATATAGGTTATAAATATGGACACTGTGAGGCACCATTTTAATAAGTGGTCTCTAATTTGTAGTCCTGATGGAAGCAGCATGCTGGGAGTTGTAGTTTTATGACTACTGATTTAGACAGAGGTAGGAGACTTGTTATAAACAAGCACATCTGATAATGTATTGGTTTGCCGGTCACTTACAGCACATATAGCGGTAGACATAGTGGCGCCACAACTCATTTTATTACAGACATGATGGCTGACGGATACATTAGAGGCGGGGTTGCGCTTTATTCTCGTACAGTTTTATGAGCCTCTCTGCTTCCCGTATGCCGCTCATATAGGCGCCATGTGTAGTGGTGTAGAAGTTGGGGTGTGTCGCTTCACCGGCAAAAAGCACCTGCAAAGGCTGTAAACAAGGAAGACATCATCAGTATGAAGGATTATCATTGGCTGAAAATACTCTGGACATATGAGGCCTGAAATGAAGTTTCCTAATTATTAAAAAAAAAGGAGGGAGGTCAGAGGAAGCGGGTAACTGACCACCAAACAACTTGTGGGCAGTCATCACCCCGCTCAGCCTCGCCTTATTCATTTGCTCCTGACCGACCAAGAGCCATTTTTTTATGAAGAAATAAAGTGACTGGATTTCTACAAACCTTATTATACTAGTTATATTCTTATATATAGGAGCAGTATTATAGTAGTTATATTCTTATATATAGGAGCAGTATTATAGTAGTTATATTCTTGTATATAGGAGCAGTATTATAGTAGTTATATTCTTGTATATAGGATCAGTATTATAGTAGTTATATTCTTGTATATAGGAGCAGTATTATAGTAGTTATATTCTTGTATATAGGAGGCAATTTTTATTGTGCAAACAAACAAAATTACAATTAACATAATTTCTTACAATGCAAAACAAAAATAACAAGCATTGTACACACAATGACTACTCAACTAGAGTATGTACAGAGTAATATTAAACTTAGAAAGTCCACATTTGCTGGAAAAGGAAAAACACAAAAAATTTAATAAAATAACATGACATCATCTGTGTTAAACCAAAGAGACATTCCTCCATAATTTCCCATTATTTTGGTTCCTCCGTATCTCTAATGACTTTACCCACTGGAGCTCGGACATGATCTGTCTTACTGCTGTGATGTGGTGGAATGGCTCGTTGTGTATGGACACTCTAGTTCTCATGTGCCAATGGTAATATTTAATGATTGTTATAATTATGTACATTGTCTCTCTGTCTACAGTCCTGTTACTGGATGGTACAGCATATATGATGTCAGGATACGTCAGGTTCTGCAGTAATGGGATGTTCAGCTTACTGGACACTTCTTCCCATATCCTCCTCCCGGCCCTGCAGTCAGATATGAAATGCTCCATGGTCTCCTCCTGCTGACAACCCAGAGGACAGTTCCTATCTGAGACACTTAGATATTTCAGGTTACCCCTGACAAAGAGCCTCCCATGGAGCGACAGCCAAGCTATGTCAAAGAATTTTGCGGGGAGTCGTTTCCCATTGAGGAACTTAAGACTTTCCTGTAAAGTGCTGGTCACACAGTCCCTCAAGGCAAGTGGAGAGCAGAAGAAAGCCCTACAAACCCTTACGTATAGATCCTTCCTTGGCTTACTCTCTATATAGGACTTCTCAATGCGCCATCTCTTCAGACATCTGAGCCCGTATTCCAGGTACGGGGGGAGGTAGTCACGCGTCCATCTCCCCCTCTTGAGACTGCCGCCTCGCACCCAAGACTCTGCAAAAGGCAATATCCAGTCCCTGATACTATTCGCCCACAGAGAGCTGTTTGAGTCCATGCAACCAAAATTAACTTTTAGAAACATGGAGTCAAAGAACACCCTTGGATTCAGCATATCCAACCCACCCTCTCTCCTCTGTAGGTAGGTGACCCCTCTTTTTATCAGGTTCAACCTGTTCCCCCAGAACATTTGGAAGAACAGGCTAAAGAGCCGAGCAGAGAAAGATTCTGGCAAAGGAAAAACAACAGAGACATACAAAAAGACAGGGACCAGGTAAGTCTTCAACATTTTAACCCTTTCTCTATAGGTCAGCCTCCAGTTCTTCCATCGCTGAACCTTTGCATTTCCGGCTTCCAACTTCTCTTCCCAATTTAATTTGGCGTTATCGTCCCTCCCGAATTTGACCCCTAGGATTTTAATATAGGAGGAGGCTCTCACAAATTGGAGCAGATCAAAGTCTTGATCAGTATCTGATATCCAGAGAGCTTGACTCTTCTCAAGGTTGACCAGAGACCCTGAGGCCTCCAAGTAACTTCTGATGGCTGCAGACAACATCTCCACCTCACGAGGCTCAGATATCACTACAGTCACATCATCCGCGTAGGCAACAACACTCAGGGGTAGGCAGTGGGGGACCGGCACCCCCTGAAAACCACACTCCTGCAGTGACCTCAGAAACGGGTCTAAGGCAAACACATACAGCAGCGGACTCAGTGGGCAACCTTGTCTCACCCCCGCCTCAACCCTGAAGGTGTCACCCTGCCAACCATTGATCAGAGGAAAGCTCTCGGCCTCACAATACAAAGTCTTCAGCCAATCGATGAATTGTCCCGGAATACCGTACTTTGACAAAGTGGCCCATAGATACTCATGATCTACTCTGTCAAAGGCTTTAGCCTGGTCAAGACTCACAACATATCTCCCACACCTCAGGGCTTTACATCTCTCAAACATCTCCCTTATGGAGATCACTGCCCCAGAGATGTTCCGCCCTTTTACTGTGCCATACTGACAGCCTGCCAACAGTGCCGGGGACAGACAAACTAACCTAGAAAACAGGATTTTTGCCAGAATCTTCCTGTCGACATTCAAGAGGGCAATCGGCCTCCAGTTCTTGATGTCACTCGGCTCTTTACCTTTAGACAGCAGAATCAGCGAGGACACTCTCATGGATGGAGGCATCAGGTGACTTTCTAGACAATTTGTGTAAACATCCACGAGGATTGGGGCCAAGAGGTCTCTGAATGTCTTATAGAATTCTGCTGTTATCCCATCTGGACCTGGTGCCTTCTTCAGATGTAACTTATCAATGGCCTCTTTGACCTCTGCCACCGTCAATTCTGCTGTCAAAGGAGAAAAGTCCAAATCATTAGTATCAGGGAGCGGAGTTGTCTCCAAGAATTGGGTCATCTTGTCTCTATCCAAAACCTTCCTCTGAAACAAGTCAGCATAGTACGATCTCACCACCCCCAGGATACCCTCCCGAGATTCCTGCAAAACACCCTGGGAGTCAGTGAGACCGGTGACAGATTTATTTGCCACCCGCTCCCGGCAATTCTCAAAGGGATCAGGAGACCCTAAGGACCCATAATCCCGTTCAAGAACCAGGGAGGTATACCTGCTGTACTGATACTGCCTTATCTCAGATTTCAGCCGGTCTATCCTTTGTTGGTCCCCACCCGCCGAATACAGTGACTCCAATTCTTTGCGCAGCTTGAGATACTGGCCATACTTACTCTTCCCCTTTATAACTGACAGTCTCTTTAAGAGGGTTCTGATCTCATCCTTGACATCCTCCCACCAGGCGGCCATATCATCATAGAAGTCCACCCTCTCTAGTTGACCCTGTATAAGAGAGTGAACCTGCCTCTGCACAGAAGGATCCTCTAATAGGCTGGAATTCAGTCTCCACAACCCTCTACCTGTCTCAGGACACCGTGTGACACCCAAACAGAAATATAAGGCCAGATGGTCAGAATAAGGGACAATCTTCTCATCTTTCTCACCAATCGTCTCTGTAGGACTAACCAGAGCCAAATCTATCCTACTGCTTCTTCCACCACAAAAATAGGTATACTTTGCCTTCCGACCACCCTGCACAAACACATCTGACAACCCGGCCTGTAGAATGATTTGGTTTAAGACCTTGGAGTCTCGTGTTAGAGGTCTATTAGATGTTCTGTCACTAGATGTTCTGGAGGCATTAAAATCTCCGGCCAAGATGACAGGGACAGACGTGAAGAGATATGGCTTCACTTCATTATAAAGGTTAACCCTTTCAGTCACTGTCTGTGAACCATAGATATTAATGAGTCGGAGCCTTCTACCCCGAATAGTAACTTCTAGCATTAGGCACCTTCCCATCAATACCTCTGTCAGCCTATGTACAGTTACATCATTGGTGGTAAAGAGGATAGAGACCCCGGCACTTGGTTCCACAGCCAGTGACCAAAAGGATGGACCAGACCGCCATTCCCGCTCTGCCTCACGTAACAGTCCTTGAGTATTTAAACGTGTCTCCTGTAAGAAGAAGATGTCAGCATCAATAGACTTTAGATGGTCATATACAACGTGTCTGGTCCTCCTCACTCTGACACTGTTCACATTACTGGAGAACACTTTAAGGGTAAAGTCGGCCATCATAACAAAGGAAAGAAGAAGAAGCAGAGATGTCACCCCCATCATCACAGATCTGAGTCCGAGCCCTCCTGCTGACCACCTGTTTCCATGTCCGATTCGGACAGACGTTTATCCCGTGGGGGTCTCCTTTTTGTGGGGGGATCACCCTCTTGGTCTTCATTAAATTCCTCTATCACTCTCTTTAGCTCCCTCTCCATCTCTTCCTCAGCGTCTGACTCTGACAACACACTGTACCTATTTGTGATGGTCATTACACCTGACCCGGGGTCTACTTTCTTTTTGGAGGGCTTTTGGACAGTGGTCCATCCCTCCTCAGGCTTACGGCTGGTTTTGTCTTTTTTCCGTCTCTTCTGCGGATTTATTGATGCTGGGGCGGAAGAAGACATGGCCACAACCTGCTCAGTGACCTCCCTGTTCCCCTCAGTGGCTCCTGGCTGGGACTGGTCGGGCACTGTGTCACCAATATTGTCACCCATATTGTCACCCCTAGTGTCACCTACAGTGTCACCCATATTGTCACCCCTAGTGTTATGCTGAGGCTCGGGCTGTGTCACTGCTGACCCTGACACCAACGTCTCCTCCTCCAGGTCCTCTGCCCCCTCCAGCAGGTCCTCATCAGGGAAGTCCTTACAGATGTTATGCCAGGCGTCAGGACAGTCCCTGTGGGAGTGACCGGTCTTACCACAGAGGTTGCAGCGGATGTTCTGGCAGGTGGCGCTGACATGGCCGATCTCCCCACATAAATTACACTTCACCAGGGTGCACACACTCGCGATATGACCGGTCTTCCCACACTTGAAGCATTTTCTGGGCTGACCTGCATAGAAGCAAACCCCTTTCTCCCGACCAATGAAAAATGAATTGGGCAAATGTTGGGTTATGTTGTTTATCTGCCGTAACTTCACCAGGACCTTCCACCCTCCCGTCCATATGCCGTCCTCATCCCTGGTCTTAGTCAGGTCTGACATTAGGTCACAGTGTCTCTTTAACCATACAACAATATCCTGGGGGGGGACAGACTCGTTCCAGAATATAATGGTGACATTCGCTGTGTCCGGTCTGGAGATGGGGACAAAGCTGAACTTATTCCAGCCATCAGCATCTCTCACCCGGGTGACATGGGCCCAGAAGCGATCCAGGTCAGACATGAGTTTGAAGCTGACGTCATAGCCCTGCCTGTCAGGAAGGTTTATCACTGCCAGGATGTTAGATGGCAGGAAGCCCATTTGGTGGCACAGAAGTTCACGGACCACAAACCTCCTGTCAGGCAGCTCCTCCTTGGCCCCTCTATGTCTGAACCTGACCACGTTCCTCCTCTTGAAAGCCTGACCCGTGTAGTTTACATTAGACATGAATGGTGACCCACGACTCCAGGCATTACCAGAGGAGGCGCCACTACTTCTACCCTCCTGCTGTACTTGGGGGCGCTGTGATGGCTGCTGACCAGCCGTACTAGGGGGGTCTGACACTTGTGTGACTAAAGGGGGGAAGTGTTGTCCATCAGACTGTACAGCCCCCTCCCCACCATCAACCTCTATACTCTGGGGGTCACAAGCCTCTGAAGGCTGAACTAATGGTGGACCTGACCCCAGAGATGACCCCAGATCCCACACAGACTGTGAAGCACCCCCCTCTGCAGACACATTATCAGTAATATCACATACATTCATATCAGTGCAGTCACTGGCAGTATGATCTTGCACTACAGAGCCCAGCAAGCCCTGCAGAGCCATGTCCTGTGAACTCTCTGCTGCACTGCTGCCTTCAGGTAAGAGTCCACAGTCCTGCTGCTCTCTACTGCCCCCAGGGGCTTGTGGTGACTGCACTACTGTTACAGAGTTACCTTCTGGTAGGAGTCCATAGTCCTGCTTCACCGTGCTGACTGCTGGGACTTGTGGTACCTCTGGAGGAGTCTCTGCAGGTCTCTGATGTTGCTGGACGCTTGCTTCTGCTTGTCTGTACAAATCCCCTTTTTCAAAAGGGAAGCTGGCTGGTCTGAGGAGTGGTCTTGCACAGGACTGCTGGATGTCCTCTTGTCTTGTACAGGACTGCTGGGTGTCCCCTGGTGAGGCTGAAGACTTGGGTGCAGCAGTAGATGGAGATGACTTTGTTGCTGGTCTTTCCTTATATCCCTCAAATCGCTGCTGGTTTCTGAAGGTCTCAGCGACTGGTCCCATCTGGTCCAATACGTCCTCCATGTCCTGCACAGTGTCAGCGAGCTGCACAGCGAGGGAGCTCAGCTTCTTGTCATGTACAGCCTGGTTATTGGGGTTTGCTGCCTTTAGCTTGTATATACAGTCTATTTGTTTCTGCAGCTGTAACTTAGTCTTTTTTAAAGTCTCAAGTCTCTTTACCAGAGCTGGGATCTGCTCGGCCAAACACAGTTCAGGCGCCCGCTGAGTATTGGGGGGCCGCGCTGGTGGGGTACTCACAGGACTCTGCTTCTGAGGTGGCATCTGTCTCGGTGCTGTGGTCACTGCTGCAGGGTCACAATCTCCAGACTGGGGACTGGGCCCCTGGTTCTTCTCAGTGACCGCACTTGTGGCCCCCTGAAGCCTTCCTGCTGTACTCCCTCTGGTCTCATCTGGCGTGCTTGTAACTTTTGCGCTGCTCCCGCTCCCGTATCGTGTGCGGTCAGAACGTATCAGGACAGGCTGCTGCAGATTCTCCTGCATGGTCTGCTTCTCCAGGGATGTTCTCCTCTGTCTGACTGCAGGAGGGGTGGATTGTACCTGCAGCCATTACCTTACTTGATGAAGTTTCTTTCCTCACTTCCACAGCTTTCTTCTCATCTGTGCTTCTTGCTGCACCAGAACTGACAACATTCTGAACATTTCTCACATCCATAGAAACTTTAGGATTTTCATCCATGGATTGTGGTGTCTGGGGATTAATTCCCAGAATAGGCCGAGAAGCCTGGGCCTTGCTTGGGGAGCTTCCCCGCCCAGGGTGGCCCCTCCCTGGGCTTTCTCCAGACATCAGGAGAGCAACACAGACACAACCTCTCAGCTAGGAGGCAGTATTATAGTAGTTATATTCTTGTATATAGGAGTCAGTATTATAGTAGTTATATTCTTGTACATAGAAGCAGTATTATAGTAGTTATATTCTTGTATATAGGAGCAGTATTATAGTAGTTACATTCTTGTATATAGGAGCAGTATTATAGTAGTTATATTCTTGTATATAGGAGCAGTATTATAGTAGTTATATTCTTGTATATAGAAGCAGTATTATAGTAGTTATATTCTTGTATATAGGAGGCAGTATTATAGTAGTTATATTCTTGTATATAGGAGTCAGTATTATAGTAGTTATATTCTTGTATATAGGAGGCAGTATTATGGTAGTTATATTCTTGTATATAGGAGCAGTATTATGGTAGTTATATTCTTGTATATAGAGGCAGTATTATAGTAGTTACATTCTTGTATATAGGAGCAGTATTATAGTAGTTATATTCTTGTATATAGGAGCAGTATTATAGTAGTTATATTCTTGTATATAGGAGCAGTATTATAGTAGTTACATTCTTGTATATAGGAGCAGTATTATAGTAGTTATATTCTTGTATATAGGAGTCAGTATTATAGTAGTTATATTCTTGTATATAGGAGCAGTATTATAGTAGTTACATTCTTGTATATAGGAGCAGTATTATAGTAGTTATATTCTTGTATATAGGAGCAGTATTATAGTAGTTATATTCTTGTATATAGGAGCAGTATTATAGTAGTTACATTCTTGTATATAGGAGCAGTATTATAGTAGTTATATTCTTGTATATAGGAGCAGTATTATAGTAGTTATATTCTTGTATATAGAGGGCAGTATTATAGTAGTTATATTCTTGTATATAGGAGCAGTATTATAGTAGTTATATTCTTGTATATAGGAGCAGTATTATAGTAGTTATATTCTTGTATATAGGAGCAGTATTATAGTAGTTATATTCTTGTATATAGGAGCAGTATTATTGTAGTTATATTCTTGTATATAGGAGCAGTATTATAGTAGTTATATTCTTGTATATAGGAGGTAGTATTATTGTAGTTATATTCTTGTATATAGGAGGCAGTATTATAGTAGTTATATTCTTGTATATAGAGGCAGTATTATAGTAGTTATATTCTTGTATATAGGAGGCAGTATTATGGTAGTTATATTCTTGTATATAGGAGCAGTATTATAGTAGTTATATTCTTGTATATAGGAGGCAGTATTATGGTAGTTATATTCTTGTATATAGAGGCAGTATTATAGTAGTTATATTCTTGTATATAGGAGCAGTATTATAGTAGTTATATTCTTGTATATAGGAGCAGTATTATAGTAGTTATATACTTGTATATAGGAGGCAGTATTATAGTAGTTATATTCTTATATATAGGAGCAGTATTATAGTAGTTATATTCTTGTATATAGGAGCAGTATTATAGTAGTTATATTCTTGTATATAGGAGCAGTATTATAGTAGTTATATTCTTGTATATAGGAGCAGTATTATAGTAGTTATATTCTTGTATATAGGAGCAGTATTATAGTAGTTATGTTCTTGTATATAGGAGTAGTATTATAGTAGTTATATTCTTGTATTTAGGAGGCAGTATTATAGTAGTTATATTCTTGTATATAGGAGCAGTATTATAGTAGATATATTCTTGTATATAGGGGCAGTATTATAGTAGGTATATTCTTGTATATAGGAGCAGTATTATAGTAGTTATATTCTTGTATATAGGAGCAGTATTATAGTAGTTATATTCTTGTATATAGGAGCAGTATTATAGTAGTTATATTCTTGTATATAGAGGGCAGTATTATAGTAGTTATATTCTTGTATATAGGAGCAGTATTATAGTAGTTATATTCTTGTATATAGGAGGCAGTATTATTGTAGTTATATTGTATATAGGAGCAGTATTATAGTAGTTATATTCTTGTATATAGGAGCAGTATTATAGTAGTTATATTCTTGTATATAGGAGTAGTATTATAGTAGTTATATTCTTGTATTTAGGAGGCAGTATTATAGTACATACCTGTTGGATCTTCCTTTGATATGTGGATGGTAGTGGCTCTGCCAGGGCCATCTGCTCCTTCACCGCATCCACCCCTAAAGGCACATTAGTGTACGACCCTCGTATATAGGGATTACTATGCCACCTGGAGCGCAGCACCCCTCGCAATTCTGTCACTGGCCAACCTGTGAATTTCTTCAATAGACTTAAAAAAAAGTAAAATTAAATTAATAATAAATTAAGCAATTTAAATAACTGCTGAATACAGTCTACAAGTAATAAAGCAAGAACCTTAATGATTCGGCAAGAGCTAAGATGGAAACTCTGTGAATTACTTACCGCAGAGCGGTGGCTAATTCAAAGGAAGTGGGGCTATTAATAGCCTTATCATGGCAAATCCCTCACTTAGCGTTCCCCAGATAGCAGCTGGAAACATCTATAATGGGCGCTCCGAGGAAAAGCGCTGGAGACGTGATAAAACCTGCAGCCTCCAGCTAAGTGCTTAAGAGACGGACAGATCAGGTGGAAGGCAGGAGCCATTTCGAGGGTCCCGGAAGGGCTGGGCAGTTACTTCTAAGTGTTGTTTTTCCTTATTTTAGAAATGGCTTCAACTCTAAAGGGGTACTCCACTGAAAAAAAACTTTTTCTTTTAACCAACTGGTGCCAGAAAGTTAAAGAGATTTGTACATGACTTCTATTAAAAAATCTTACTCCTCTAAGTTCTTTTCCTTTTGAATTTCCTTTTACTTGACCACAGTGCTCTCTGCTGACACCTCTGTCCATGTAAGGAACTGTCCAGAGCAGGATAGGTTTTCTATGGGGATTTGCTCCTACTCGGACAGTTCCTGACATGGACAGAGGTGTCAGCATAGAGCACTGTGGTCAGGTAGAAAGGAAATTCAAAAGGAAAAGAACTTCCTCTGGAGCATACAGCAGCTGATAAGTACTGAAAGGATTAAGATTTTTAAATAGAAGTTATTCACAAATCTGTTTAACTTTCTGGCACCAGTTGATTTAAAAAAAAAAAAAAAAATGTTTTCCAGCGGATTACCCCTTTAAAGGAGCATACATCTCGTAAGTGTATACCAGTATTTCCATACCAGGGTGCCTCCAGCTGTTGCAAAACTACCACTCCCAGTCTTTGGCTGCCTGGGCATGCTGAGAGTTGCAGTTTTGCAACAGCTGGAGGCACACTGGTTGGGAAATTTTGCTAAAGAGTGTTCTGGCATACTGGGAGTTGTAGTTTTAGCTGGAGGCGCCCTGGTTGGAAAACACTGGCCTAGAGGACTTCTATGAGCAACCGTCTGTATATAGATCAATGCAGGACACATGCTGGAACTTGTAGTTTTGCAACAGCTGGAGGCACCCTGGTAGGGAAACACTGCCCTAGGGGACTTGTATGAGCAATCGTTTGCTTGCTCATACAGATCAATGCAGCACACAATCTACCCTGTAAACGTGTGTGTGTATTTAACTATCTGCACTGACTCACATCTGGCGACTTCGAGCCTTGGAGCCTGATTCTTGGAGGGCAGCGCCATATCATTTTTTGTTATATATTGTGAATCTATTTCAGCTATACTTGGCAGAGCAGCTATCTCCTGAGGTTTCCTATTCCCACGCAAGGGGTGATATGATATGATATATTTTTATATGCCGTTGGCTGTCCGGGCATGCTGGGAGTTGTAGTTTTGCAACATCTGGAGGGCCACAGTTTGGAGATCACCTATACTATACTACCAAGGCGCAAGGTGCTGTCCTTTTATCTTCTCCTTTTTCTTCTATTTGTTCAGGGATATAGAAAAGCTGGGTGTAAGTGTAAAAGAAGCCATATAATGTGTCACCCAGCTTTTCCAGAAAAAGATATAACTGAGAAACAGCTAATTTATTTAACGCTACACTGATGTTTTTTTGTTTCGTTTTTTTTTTTTGTCTTCTCTCATTGCACAATATATAATGGAAAATAGACAAATGCAAAAAAAAACTGCGCTGCAAGTGTGACATCATTTGGTTACCTAAACACAGGATTACAATATGGATTTAATCTTTCTGTTTAAGGGTGCGTTCACACGCTAGTAACTAGCAGCGGATTTTCCGTTGCGGGAAATCCACTGCGAGTTACGCTACCATTCATTTGAATGGGTCCGCGGACAGTCCACAAATCTGACACTATTGCGGACTGTCTGTGGACTCATTTATATCAATGGTAGCGTAACTTGCAGCGGATTTCCCGCAATGGAAAATCCGCTGCTAGTTACTAGCGAGTGAACGCACCATCAAGGGGTACTCCGCTGGAAAACATTTTTTGTTTTAAATCAACTGTTGCCAGAAAGCTAAACAGATTTGTAAATGACTATAAAATAAAATCTTAATCCTTCCAGTACTTATCAGCTGCTGTATGCTCCGCAGGAAGTTCTTTTCTTTTTGAATTTATTTTCTGTCTCTCTGCTGACACCTCTGTCCATTTTAGGAACTGTCCAGAGCAGGAGCAAATCCCCATAGCAAACCTCTCCTACTCTGGACAGTTCCTGACATGGACAGAGATGTCAGCAGAGAGAACTGGGGTCAGACAGAAAAGAAATTCAAAAAGAAAAGAACTTCCTGTAGAGCATACAGCAGTTGATAAGTACTGGAAGGATTAAGCTTTTTTAATAAAAGTAATATACAAATCTGTTTAACTTTCTGGCACCAGTTTATATAAAAAAATTAAAAAAGTTTTCCAGCGGAGTACCCCTTTAAACCTGCTGGAGAGACATTTCTACCACCAGTTTCCCCCAACCTGTGGCTTTCCACCTGTTGCACAACCACAACTCCCAGAATGCCTGGACAAGCCTTCTGGAGAGTTATGGGTTGGAGTGTATTGCTTTAGATCAGGGATTCCCAACCAGGGTGCCTCCAGCTGTTGCAAAACTACAACTCCCAGCATGCCCGGACAGCCGAAGGCTGTCCGGGCATGCTGGGAGTTGTAGTTTTGCAACAGCTGGAGGCACCCTAGTTGGGAAACACTGCTTTAGATGAATGTTTTCCATCCTTTGGACCTCCGGCTTATCATGCTCTGACAGCCCTTCAGTGGGTTGAAGACTTATAATTTGGATTGGTGTTCTCTATGGGGGACATTTATCATTAGCTTTACACCACTTCAGTTTCTAAATGTCCCGGCAAATTTTGCGCAATTGCATTTTATGCACATTTTTCTTTGCGCAATTTTTGGTAGAACATCATTCAAAGTGGTCTACTGTTTGGTGCACCGTTCCCCACTTTTTTGTGCAAATTTAATAGGACATGTACAAAAGTGTCAGATGCCAGAGCACAAAGCTTAAAGGGGTACTCTAGTGGAAAACATTTTTATTTTTTATTTTTAAATCAACAGGTGCCAGAAACTTAAACAGATTTTTAAATTACTTGTATTAAAAAAATATATACCCTTCTAGTACTTATTAGCAGCTGTATGCTACAGAGGAAATTCTTTTCTTTTTGAATTTCTTTTTTGTCTTGTCCACAGTGCTCTCTCTGCTAACACCTGATGCCCGTATCAGGAACTGTCCAGAGCAGGAGAAAATACCCATAGAAAACCTATGCTGCTCTGGACAGTTCCTGACACGGACAGAGGTGTCAGCAGAGAGCACTGTGGACAAGACAAAAAAGAAATTCAAAAAGAAAAGAATTTCCTCTGTAGCATACAGCTGCTAGTACTGGAAGGGTAAAGATTTTTTAATAGAAGTAATTTAAAAATCTGTTTAACTTTCTGTCATCAGTTCAAAGTTTTTCACCGGAGTACCCCTTTAAAACAATATCTGAAGCTCACTGGTTTCTATAATTGTACAAAATGTATCAAGTCCTTTGCTTCTTTTTGGTAAATTTTGAGCAAAACTGCAAACAATACACCAAGCAAACGGGTAAAATCTTTACTACCTTACACCAATATTGATAAATCTCCCCCTATAAGTCTAAAGAAGGCTGTCCGGGCATGCTGGGAGTTGTAGTTTTGCAACAGCTGGAGGCACCTTGGTTGGGAAACACTGGGTTAGCAGGAAGAAGTAAGAATTTTAAAGAGGTATTCCAACTTTCTCCCCTCTCCCCATTCAGGGGCAAAGCTAAACATGTATGTAAATGAGAATTGGGATGGCTGAATGTTCATTGTAATGTGTATGGTTGGCTAAAAGGGTAATTCCGAAATGTTTTTAGATTATTTTTTTAACGATAAAGCTAATTAAATAGAACTGGTTTCTCACCTGACACATACTTCCCCCACTTCACTTTCAGGGAGGGTCTCCATATGCTCCGCAGCCAATCCAGTGATCCAACCACACAAGGTGCTTTTATGCATGGGAACGCAGTCAAAACCTCCAATCTTTTTGAACCACTCGGAGCGCCATGATTGTTTTTTGCACCCATCAGAATAACCCTTGGGGCTCTCAGGGCCTTGTTCCCACACCAGCTGTATTCCCGCACAGTCATCTGGCCAAAAAGGTTCTGAGAACTCCAAGAAGATCTTGGCCACTGTGCCAAATCCCAATCGCTGGATGGCCTCCGTCTTTCCATTTGGCAATGGAGGGTCAAACAGAGTAGACGCCCGCTCCTTCAAGCATCCTAGAGAGACCGTGACAATGGCGTGATCGGCTGGAAACTGCTCACCATCTGCACAAACCACGTTGACCGGATGTTTTGATTCCTTCGAAATGGAAGAAGATCCTTCCCAATGGATGCACTGAACCGGCTTATGACAGCGAAGAGTGTTAGAAGGCAGCTGGTCTATTAAGACGTCTAGTACCCCCTGGTAACCCTTACTGCCCAAGGAGTTGTAGAAGGGCCCATCAAGAGCTGTGTATAAGCTAAGCTGATTCAACGAGAATTCATACATGGAGTTACAGGCCTCGTCCACGCACTCTAGTCGCTTACACCACTCATAAATACTTTCACTACCTTCAGCCTTCGAAAGGTTGGACAAGGCAAATTCACTATCTAGATATTCCCCGACTGACCATGACTCACATTCTGGTTTATAGTCTTCCTGGTTGATTTGAGACATCAACCTATTAAAAAAGCAGGTAACCTTTTCCACCTGAGATGGAGGCAATTGCTTTCCTTGCTCATTGAAAAAATAGTCCTCGGGGGTTACAGATGCCGGTTGGCAAGACACCATATTGGACCCTTCTTCGGCCAGTAGCCCTCTCTCTTTGGCCATTTTGTAGAGTGGGTTGCCCTTTTGGCCATGGATCCAGGTGGCTCCTAGCTCCAGAGCAGCAGCTCCGAAAGGTTTATGTGTCAAAACCCGTCCACCTGCCCGATCTAATGCCTCCAGGATGACGAGATTGGTTACTCCATGTTTCACCAAGGTGGCCGCAGCACCAAGTCCTGCAAAGCCGGCACCGATTATAACCACTCTGGGTTGGTGGTCGCTGTGATAATCCATGGAGGCGGCAGAACTTCAGGAGCACCTAATGCAATAAAATCACAGTAAGTTACTGCTCAGAAGCCACCCACATATATATAGGAGATACTTAACAAAAACATTCCAGGCAAAATGTGCACACCCTAAGACTTAAAGGATGACATGTGTGACAAGTATGTTGTGCATTGTCCTACAGGCACCAGTGGCATTGCTACCTGGGTGCGGACCCATCCATCCCCATAGAGCAGAGTTGTCATACCCCTCCCGACCTCCGTCATCACTCTGGTCGCTGGACTCTGGAGAGACGAGCTGTCTGGGGATAAAGCCGGAGCTGGGCTACATCAAATGTCACTGGTATGTCACGTCGGTGACTAAGCATGGGCGGAGTGTGACAAAGCTGAGCTGACATGCCTTATGTCAGTGCAGCGATGGAGCCAGTGGAACATAGTCTGAAGAGCAGCAGTGAGGGGTGCATCCTACTTGGTGAGCTAAGGGATGCTCATGCTGAGCTTGACAGAGCGTTGGAGGGGGTGATAAGGCAAAGTATGGTGGGGTTGGAGGGGGTGATGAGGCACAGCATGGTGGCGTTGGAGGGGGGGGGGGTGATGAGGAACAGTATGGTGGGGTTGGAGGGGGGTCATGAAGCACAGTATGGTGGGGTTTGAGGGGGTGATGAAGCAGAGTAGGGTGGGGTTGGAGGGAAGTCATGAGGCACAGCATAGTAGGGTTGAAGGGGGTGATGAGGCACAGTATGGTGGGGTTAGAGGGGGTAATGAGGTACAGTATGGTGGGGTTGGAGGGGGGTGATGAGGCACAGCATAGTAGGGATGGAGGAGGGTAATGAGGTACAGTATGGTGGGAGGTGATAAGGCACAGTATAGTGGGTGTTGGAGGGGTGTGATGAGGGACAGCATGGTGGGGGTTGGGGGGTTATGAGGCACAGTATGGTAGGTTTGGGAAATGATGAGGCACAGTTTATATTATACAGTCAGGGCTGTAAATGTCGGCAGTTTTTCAAGAAAATGAAGCATTTCTCACAGAAAAGGATTGCAGTAACACATTTTTTGCTATACACATGTTTATTCCCTTTGTGTGTATTGGAACTAAACCAAAAAAGGGAAGAAGAAAAGCAAATTGGACATAATGTCACCAAACTGCAAAAATGGGCTGGATAAAAACTATTGGCACCCTTTCAAAATTGTGGAAAAATAAGATTGTTTCAAGCATGTGATGCTCCTTTAAACTCACCTGGAGCAAGTAATAGGTGTGGGCAAAATAAAAATCACACCTGAAAGCAGATTAAAAGGAGAGAAGTTCCCTTAGTCTTTGCATTGTGTGTCTGTGTGTGCCACACTAAGCATGGACAACAGAAAGAGGAGAAGAGAACTGTCTGAGGACTTGAGAACCAAAATTGTGAAAAAAATCTTAACAATCTCAAGGTTACAAGTCCATCTATAGAGATCTAGATTTGCCTTTGTCCACAGTGCGCAACATTACCAAGAAGTTTGCAACCCATGGCACTGTAGCTAATCTCCCTGGTTGTGGACAGAAGAGAAAAATTGATGAAAGGTGTCAATGCAGGATCGTCCGGGTGGTGGATAAGCAGCCCCAAACAAGTTCCAAAGATATTCAAGCTGTCCTGCAGGCTCAAGGAGCATCAGTGTCAGCGCGAACTATCCGTCCACATTTAAATTAAATGAAACGCTATGGAGGAGACCCAGGAGGACCCCACTGCTGACACTGAGACATAAAAAAGCAAATTTTGCCAAAATGAACTTGAGTGAGCCAAAATCCTTCTGGGATGTTTGTGGACAGATGAGACCAAGCTAGAGCTTTTTGGTAAAGCCCATCATTCTACTGTTTACCGGAAATGGAATGAGGCCTACAAAAAAAAAGTACACAGTACCTAGAGTGAAATATGGTGGAGGTCAATGATGTTTTGGGATTGTTTTGCTTCCTCTGGCACTGGGGGCCTTGAATGTGTACAAGACATCATGAAATCTGAGGATTACCAATGGATTTTGGGTCGCACTGTACAGCCCAGTGTCAGAAAGCTGGGTTTGCGTCCAAGATCTTGGGTCTTCCAGCAGAACAATGACCGCAAACATATGATAAAAAGCCCCCAGAAATGGATGGCAACAAAGCGCTGGAGAGTTCTGAAGTGGCAGCAATGAGTCCAAATCTAAATCCCCTTGATCACCTGTGGAGAGATCTTAAAATTGCTGTAGGGAAAAGGCGCCTTCCAATTACCAAGGATCTGTGCTTGTGTTGGTGATAAATGGTCATGTCCTGTGTCCCTCATCACATTGCTGGCTTGTTGCCTATTTCCTGATTCTGTGCCCTCCCTCCAACTACAATCCACAGGACCTCTTGTTTCTAGGTAGAAGGTAACTTATCTCCTTCCACATATCAGCCACCCCACCCATTGCAGCACAGCTAGGCTCCCTTCCATGCATGCTGCGCTTGAAACTACAATTCCCTGCAGCCCTGTAGAGAATGTTCTCCCTATCACCCAGCACTTGCTCCGCCCATTAAAGCACAGTCACACTTCCTTTAAACACCTGGCTAGTGATGCTTAGTCTCGGGCCGCACTGCAACTTGGGAATGTGGGCCATTGGGCAGACAACACTCATGCTGATAAAAATGAATATCCGGGGCAAAGATAACATAAGAATTGAGAACAGCCATCAAACACAGGTACAGACACTATATTATGAACTACACTAACTGTGCAGCCCCTGTAGCATAGTCAAATTTAAAAATAATAATAATCCCGGAATACCTCTTTAATGGCCAGCTTTACATAATCTGTAAGCCTACACCTCTGGTAGCCTTCACACAGCCTAGTCCAGTGGTCTCCAAATTGTGGACCTCTAGCGGTTGCATAACTACAACTTTCAGGCTGTCCGGACCTGCTGAGAGTTGTAGTTTTGCAACAGCTAGAGGTCCACACCTTGGAGATCTAGGGCCTAGACCATGACTAAATGACTCAGAGTCACAGTGGGTGCCCTTGACAAACTTAGACTTTTTTTTGCCTAGACCGTCAGGGGACCCATCTACCTATATAATATCTATTATGTAATAGACTAATGTGCATGCACAAGACACACCCTACTCTAGAATACCTCAAACTTTTGAGCAATTATTTGACCAATGTACTTTGCTTTTAGGAGGTTTATTATTTTACAGCCACTTTATCATTGGTTATGATGTCACATACAGCGGGAAATCATAATATATTAACCTTGGATATGAATTTTGCAAAGACCTTACTGGAAATAAAGCAGATAAACCTGGAATGTGTCTTTGTAGTCACTGCATCTCCTCCTGAGGACATAGTCCACTACCATTGAGCAAGAACAAGTTGGCCCTATAACTCCAAGTATGCCTCTTTTACCCATAAAGCTTTGTTCTCCAACGAGTGGCATACCAGCTGTTGCAAAACTACAACTTCCAAAACAACCTGCAGCTTGCTTGGCATGATGGGAATTGTAGTTTTGCAACAACTGGAGAGACACAGGTTGGAAAACACTTGACATAAATGGTGTGTCCAATCAGAAAAGGGGTTGTCTTGTTTTAGACTGGTTTGGTTAGATTGGAGAATGGTGTGTGTGTGGGGGGGGATTATTCATTGATGAGGAGACCGAGATGGGGTGTGTGTGTGTGTGAGGGGGTTATTCATTGACGAGCCCGGGGGGGGAGGGATGTGATGGATTGATGAGGACACCATAGATGGGGGGGGGGGGGGGGCGTGGTGGGGGTACCTAACAATGAGGAGACCGAGAATGAGGTGCAGGGGGGATTGAATTGTGAGGAGACTGAGGATGGGGTACGGGGGGGCTGGGTGGTGTAGTATAAGATGATGAGGAGACTGAGGATGGGGTACGGGGGGGGCTGGGTGGTGGTGTATAAGGTGATGGGGAGACTGAGAATGGGGTGTGGGGGCGGGTAGCTGGATGGCGGTGTATGAGGTGATGAGGAAGAGACTGGGGATGGGGTGCCAGGGGGGGTCGTGGGTGGCGGTGTATGAGGTAATGACTTGTGTAAAGAATCAGGTGTCCTGGGGGGGGGGTGGATAGAGAAGCCTGGAGGAGGATAGATGGGTCTGGAGGAGGATAGATGGGTCTGGAGGAGGACAGTGCAGGAGTGGGATTCAGCTGGACTAAGAAGACAATTAGTGACAGCATTATTATTATGGGAACAGTGTGTGGCAGGGATATATTTGGAGGGTACAGTGTATGGCAGGGTTATATTCTGAGGATACAGTTTGTGGCAGTATTTTCCTCAGGGGTTACTGTGTGTAGCAGTATTATATTCAGGGGGTACAGTGTGTGGCAATAATATATCTAGAGGGTACAGTGGGTGGTAGCATTATATTCAGGGGGTACAGTGGTTGGCAGTATTATATTTAGAGGGTACAGCGAGTGGCAGTATTATATTCAGGGGGTACAGTGTGTGGCAATAATATATTTAGAGGGTACAGTGGGTGGTAGCATTATATTCAGGGGGTACAGTGTGTAGCAATAATATATTTAGAGGGTACAGTGAGTGGCAGCATTACATTCAGTGGGTAGAGTGTGTGGCAATAATATATTTAGAGGGTACAGTGGGTGATAGCATTATATTCAGGGGGTACAGTGTGTGGCAATAATATATTTAGAGGGTACAGTGGGTGGAAGCATTATATTCAGGGGGTACAGTGTGTGGCAATAATATATTTAGAGGGTACAGTGGGTGGTAGCATTATATTCAGGGGGTACAGTGTGTGGCAATAATATATTTAGAGGGTACAGTGCGTGTCAGCATTACATTCAGGGGGTACAGTGTGTGGCAATAATATATTTAGAGGGTACAGTGGGTGGTAGCATTATATTCAGGGGGTACAGTGTGTAGCAATAATATATTTAGAGGGTACAGTGAGTGGCAGCATTACATTCAGTGGGTAGAGTGTGTGGCAATAATATATTTAGAGGGTACAGTGGGTGGTAGTATTATATTCAGGGGGTACAGTGTGTGGCAATAATATATTTAGTGGGTACAGTGAGTGGCAGCATTACATTCAGTGGGTAGAGTGTGTGGCAATAATATATTTAGAGGGTACAGTGGGTGATAGCATTATATTCAGGGGGTACAGTGTGTGGCAATAATATATTTAGAGGGTACAGTGGGTGGAAGCATTACATTCAGGGGGTACAGTGTGTGGCAATAATATATTTAGAGGGTACAGTGCGTGTCAGCATTACATTCAGGGGGTACAGTGTGTGGCAATAATATATTTAGAGGGTACAGTGGTTGGTAGCATTATATTCAGGGGGTACAGTGTGTGGCAATAATATATTTAGAGGGTACAGTGGGTGGTAGCATTACATTCAGGGGGTACAGTTTGTGGCATTAATATATTTAGAGGGTACAGTGCGTGTCAGCATTACATTCAGGGGGTACAGTGTGTGGCAATAATATATTTAGAGGGTACAGTGGGTGGTAGCATTATATTCAGGGGGTACAGTGTGTGGCAATAATATATTTAGAGGGTACAGTGGGTGGTAGGATTACATTCAGGGGGTACAGTGTGTGGCAATAATATATTTAGAGGGTACAGTGGGTGGTAGCATTACATTCAGGGAGTACAGTGGTTTGCAGTATTATATTCAGGGGGCACAGTTTCTGGCCTGGTGCCCGGACAAGATGAGAAAGAAAAAGACAATAGAGAAGATGTCACTCAGGTCCCTGATATCACTGTGTGTTCTGTCTGACCCAATTTGTGGCTCTCCAGCTGTTGCAAAACCACAACTTCCATAATGCCTGAGGATCTCCAGACACGATGGGAGTTGTAGCTTTATAACAGCTGGAGAGACACTTGAATCAAGGTGATTTGGGGGGGGGGGGTCTTACCAATTATCTTTGTGCGGTCCAGGCCGGGTAAGGGGTTCGTCAGGGATTGGGGAAGCGGGTCATCGAGGGGTAGGGGGGCCCAGGAAATTTTTCTGTATCAGGGCCCTGAGATTTCTAGCTACCCCCCCCCCCCCCCCCGTATATAACAATATATTATATATATATATTTTATTTATTTTTTACATATTTTTATTGGATATATTTTTCTTTATAATGTATCAATATAATATATATATCTTAATTAAATTTATATGTATAAATATTTAAAACTCAATGTATGTGCTGCTACAGTGAGGGGTGCAGTGAGGACAAGCAGCGTATCACTGCTGGGGCTTCAGAAGACTGGGAAAGCTGGGTGGCACGTAGTATGCGTGCTACCCAGCTTTTCCAAAGAACTCCAATATGACTGTTTTACCAGACAGATATTGTATTCAAGAGATGGGAAAGCTGTCCGGCAGTGCAGAGCTCACAGTACTCCAACAATAATGTGATCTTAATATATCATTGTTGCTTTTCCTTTCCTACAAGGTTTAGGTAGGAAGACCGGATACTCAGCTTGTACAATATAAAAATGTATTATACAATATAATGTTCTGTAACTCTGGCAATGATTTACTTATGTCCTCACTTATGTTTTACAATCCATTCACAATTCTGTTAGTTGCTACTTGGGATCGGTCAGCATTGTGCTAACCCAACAAACAGCAGCCTGTGCGAGCTCCTACAATAAAAACAGTAAACACTACAACTCCCATAATGCACCTTGGGAGATCACGATGTGTATAGATACATCATTTACATGTAAATCAAAAAATGTGATTTATCTTATCAAATGCCCATGTGGTCTCTTGTACGTTGGAGAAACATCCCAGGGTATAGGGGAGCACATTATTAGGCATAAGTCTACAATCCCCGGCAATGATCTTTTATTCCCGATACCGGCACACTTTAAAGCTTTGGGGCATAATATCGCACAACTGAGATTTCAGGTAATTCAAGAAGTTCTCCCCCCACGAAGGGGTGAGGGCATTAAAGGGGTATTCTGGATTTATACATCTTGTCCCCTATACAAAGAATAGGAGATAGGATGTATGATTGCAGGGATCCCGCCCACTGGGGACCCCCGCGATCTCGGTGCAGCCCCCGGCATTCTGTGCCGGGCGTTGCTTCCGAGACAGGGACGTAACGTCATGGCCACGCCCCCACCATTCATATCTATAGGAAGGGGCAGGACTGCTGTCATGCCGCCTCCCATAGACATGAATGGAATTGGCGTGACATGACATCACAAGGGGGCATAAACATGATGTATAAACCCGGAATACCCCTTTAATGCTCTCACCCCTTCGTGGGGGGAGAGGTTCTTGAATTACCTGAAATCTCAACAGTGCAATATTATGCCCCAAAGCTTTAAAGGGGTTATCCAGGGGGGGAAAAAAACAACTTTTTTTATATATCAACTGGCTCCAGAAAGTTAAACAGATTTGTAAATTACTTCTATTAAAAAAATCTTAATCCTTTCAGTACATATGAGCTGCTGAAGTTGAGTTGTTGTTTTCTGTCTAAGTGCTCTCTGATGACACCTGTCTCGGGAACTGTCCAGAGTAGAAGCAAATCCCCTTAGCAAATCCCCTTTTACTCTGTGCAGTTCCCGAGACAAGCAGAGATGTCAGTAGAGAGCACTGTTGCCAGACAGAAAAGAACAACTCAACTTCAGCAGCTGATAATTATTGGAAGGATTAAGATATTTTAATAGTTTAAAGTAATTCATAAATCTTCAAATGATAGGAGGAGAATAGAGTAATTCGGCACAGCTTACTTCTGATCCTCTGGACTATGTAGCTCAATAGCGGGTATGGCGATGAGGTGTGTGTGGTGCTCAGACTGGCGCGTAGTTAAATCCAAACAGTTCTTAAAGAAGAAGAAAGAAGCAGTCGGCAACTCACCAATCCTCGGTTCAGCAAACTTCTTTATTGCACATACTCACAAACTGGGTTGCCCAGGGAGAAGACATGAAGATGGCACAAGCGGGGGGGGGGGGGGGGTCGGGGGGGGGTACCATCTTCATGTCTTCTCCCTGGGCAACCCAGTTTGTGAGTATGTGCAATAAAGAAGTTTGCTGAACCGAGGATTGGTGAGTTGCCGACTGCTTCTTTCTTCTTCTTTAAGAACTAATTTATAAATCTGTTTAACTTTCTGGAGCCAGTTGATATGTATATATTAAAAAAAAAAGTTTTTTCCTGGAATACCCCTTTTAATGTTTACAATTTTTTGGGGACAAAGCCCATTTTGACATTAAAGGGGTACTCCGCTGCTCAGTGTTTGGATCAAACTGTTCCGAACGCTGGAGCCGATTCCGGGAGCTTGTGAAGTGATAGCCCCGCCCCCTCATGATGTCACGCTCCGCCCCCTCCCATAGACTTGCATTGAGGAGGCGGGATGTGATGTCATGAGGGGGCGGGGTTATGACGTCACGAGCTCCCGGCGCTGCCTCCAGCGTTTGGAATAGTTTGTCTGAGCAGCGGAGTACCCCTTTAAGGAAGAGGCCAATTTTAGTTTTTGCACTTTCATTTTTTCCTCCTCCCCTTCTAAAAATCATAACACGTTCAATTTTCCACCTACAGACCCATATAGGGGCTTGTTTTTTGAATCACCAATTGTAATTTGTAATGACATCACTTATTTTATAACAACCTGTAGTGAAACAAAAAAAAAAAACACGCATTTGTGGGGTGAAATAAAAAAAAAACTTAATTTTGTAATTTTGGGGGCTTCCGTTTCTACGCAGTGCAGTTTTCGGTAAAAGTGACTCCTTATCTATATTCTGTAGGTCCATACGATTACAAGGATACCCAATTTATGTAGGTTTTATTTTATTTTACTACTTTAAAAAAAATTCTAAGTGCAACTACATGCACTAAAATGAATATCTTTAAAATTGTCCCCTTCTGACCCCTATATCTTTTTTTATTTTTCCGCATACACGGCTGTATGAGGATCATTTTTTGCGCCGTTGTCTGTATTTTTCCTCGGTACCATTTTGGTTTTGATGGGACTTTCTGATCGCTTTTTATTTATTTTTTTTTTTTTTATAGTATATGAAGTGACCAAAAATGCACAATTTTGGACTGGTATTTTTTTACGTGTACGCCATCGACCGTGCGGTTTAACTACCTTATTTTTCGTCCTATAGGACGCACCGGCGTATAAGACGCACCCAATTTTTAGGGGCAAAATCTAAAAAAATAAAGATTTTGAACCCAATAGTGGTTTTCAACCTGCGGACCTCCAGATGTTGCAAAACTACAACTCCCAGCATGCCCGGACAGCCGTTGGCTGTCCGGGCATGCTGGGAGTTGTAGTTTTGCAACATCTGGAGGTGCGCAGATTGAAGACCACTGCAGGAGGAGGTAATACTCACGTGTCCCCGCCGCTCCGGACCCGTCACCGCTGCCCTGAATGTCGCTCCCTCGCTGTCGCCGTGTCCCCGTCGCTCCGGAACGTCTCTGCTGCCGGCCGGGTATCCTCGCCCTCCGTCGCCACCATCACGTCGTTACGCACGCCGACGCACGTACGCGAGGACGTGATGACGAGGAAGGAGAGCGCCGGCCATACAGGGGATCCCTGAACGGAGAAGACACCGAGGAGGCAGGTAAGGTCCCTCCCGGTGTCCTGTAAGCACTAACCCGGCTATTCAGTCGGGCTGTTCGGGACCACCGCGGTGAAATCGCTGAACAGCCGGGTTAGTGTCACTTTCGCTTCAGACGCGGCGGTCAGCTTTGATCGCCGCGTCTGAAGGGTTAATACAGGGCATCACCGCGATCGGTGATGTCCTGTATTAGCCGCGGGTCCCGGCCATTGATGGCCGCAGGGACCGCCGCGATAGGGGTGTATTCGCCGTATAAGACGCACCGACTTTTTCCCCCCAGTTTTGGGGAAGAAAAAGTGCGTCTTATACGGCGAAAAATACGGGTACCTTATATTTTAATAGTTCAGACATTTTTGCACACGGTGGTACCTTATATGATTATTTTAATTTCATTATTTTATTTTAAAAATTGGAAAGGGGGGATTCAAACTTTTATTAGGAAGGGGTTAATAAACTATTATAAACTTTTTTTAACACTTTATTTTATTTTTTATTTTTTTAGGTAGCTATACCATGCAATCTTTTAATGGCATATTCTGTTCAATGCTGTGCCATAGCATAGCATTGATCAGTGTAAGGGTGCATTAACACCACGTTTTTGCTATACAGTTCCCGTATACGGTTTCAAGTTAAAAAACTGTACGGAACCGTATAGAAAACCGTATGCATTGACTTAACATTGTAAACCGTATGTCAAACGCATCATCTGGTTTAGTCCGTTTTGCGTCTTATTATACGGTTTCGTCCGTTTTTTTTACCCATACTCAAAACCGTAAACTACCACGTTTATTGGTCCAGGTGAAAAACCGTATTAAACCGTATACGTTTTTTTAAACATGGGAGTCAATGGGAACCGTACAGAACCGTATGTACGTACAGTTCCATCTGGTTCTCACCTTACGGTTTTTGACTTTGCACAGTTTTTTTTCTTTGAATATCAATCAAACGAGTGAAACTTTATTGAAAATGGAGTGAAAAGTTAAAAACGGATACGTTTTTTTCTTAAAAAACAGATGCATTTTTTCAAACCGTATATGGTTTTTAACTGTATAGGGGTTGAAATTTGTACACACGTTTTGATACAGTTTAGTCAGGTTTTGAGGAATCCGTTTTTCATCAAAAACCCGATACGGGAACTGTATTGCGTAAATGTGGTGTGCATGCAGCCTTATTGGTGCTCTGCGGTTATGTGTGTGTATATATATATATATATATATATATATATATCAGGTGTATGTGCAGAGTTAATTTAGCAGTTGAGAAAGGCTACCTAGCCAGAACGGAACGCGTGCTGCAAGAAGAAGTATTATTTCCATTGAGTGTCGGGATTTATTTGATCTACTATTGATACATGCATCCACGAGCACCAGACACAGCAGTGCCGACCAATACTGAATTATCTGTATACTGCTGCTATCTCTATAGGATCAGGAAATATAGTAGTTATACACCCCTCCTAGCTCTATCTGTATACTGCTGCTATCGCTATGCGAAAAGAATATATAGTAGTTAGTTATACACCCCTTTTAGCTCTATCTGTATACTGCTGCTATCGCTATGGGACAAGAATATATAGTAGTTATACACCCCTTTTAGCTCTATCTGTATACTGCTGCTATCTTTATGGGATCAGGCTATTTTAACATATGAAGTTTCTTGCTGCATTTTTGTTTTTGCTGCGATGGTCCCAAAATCGCTGCAAAAATGGTGCTATTTTGCCGCAATTGTAAAAATTACAATAAAAATGTGTCACGTTTAGTGCAATTTTAAAATTTGCAGCATAATACAGTAAAAAACGCATGAAAAGTAATAATTCAGTATGTGAACAAACTTCAAATATTCATATAATGTTGCCTTATATAGCAATATTTCTCTATAAAAGAAATGCACTTGGAATAAGAAAATGCATGAAAACTTCACATAATGGGAACTGACCTCAACCAACCTATGAGTCTAATCAGTTCACCTAGGTGACCTCCAGCACCAGCAGCCTGATTAGATGACCAGGTGTAGTGATCAAATGCCAAACACCCTCTTTGTGTAAAGCCAGAGAATTTGTTTTCAATGGTGGAATTGCAATCAGCAACTAATTCCTGCCACATCAGCTAAAACAGGTAAGCACGAGGCATACTTTGTCCTGCTTAATTACAGTCTCACCCCTGCTCTCCCCTCCCTTCCCCTTTTTCTCATCCTTATCTATTTAGTCTATGTTCCTATAGCAGGACAATGTATGGCCTAGTGTGAATTCTCCACTTAACCCCTGCATATTTGTGAGATTGTAACCTGTGTCTTCTGCTTGTGAGCTTAGATTTGCTTTGGACTTGATAAAGATATATATACACATACAGTCATGGCCGTAAATGTTGGCACCCCTGAAATTTTTCTAGAAAATGAAGTATTCCTCACAGGAAAGGATTGCAGTAACACATGTTTTGCTATACACATGTTTATTCCCTTTGTGTGTATTGGAACTAAACCAAAAAAGGGAAGAAAAAAAGAAAATCGTACATAATGTCACCAAACTCCCAAAATGGTCTGGACACAATTATTGGCCCCTTTCAAAATTGTGGATAAATAAGATTGTTTCAAGCGTGTGATGCTCCTTTATACTCACCTGGGGGCAAGTAATAGGTGTGGATAATATAAAAATCACACCTGAAAGCAGATAAAAAGGAGAGAAGTTCACTTAGTCTTGGCATTGTGTGTCTGTGTGTGCCACACTAAAAAATTACTGAAATCAGTCGCTTCCTATAACTATCAATACCGGAATGTTGGACCACTCTTCCTATAACCATCAATAAGCTTCTTACACCTCTCAGCCGGAATGTTGGACCACTCTTCCTTTACAAACTGCTCCCGGTCTCTTATTGGAAGGCGCCTTTTCCCAACAGTAATTATAAGATCTCTCCACAGGTGATCAATGGGATTTAGATCTGGACTCATTGCTGCAACTTCACAACTCTCCAGTGCTTTGTTGTCATCCATTTCTGGGGCTTTTTGACGTATGTTTGGGGTCATTGTCCTGCTGGGAGACCCAAGATCTCGGACGCAAACCCAGCTTTCTGACACTGGGCTGTACAGTGCGACCCAAAATCCGTTGGCAATCCTCAGATTTCATGATGTCTTGTACACATTCAAGGCCCCCAGTGCCAGAGGCAGCAAAACAACCCCAAAACATCACTGACCTCCCCCGTATGTCACTGTAGGTACTGTGTTCTTTTCTTTGTAGGCCTCATTCCATTTTCGGTAAACAGTAGAATGATTTGCTTTACCAAAAAGTTCTGTCTTGGTCTCATCTGTCCACAAGACGTTTTCCCAGAAGGATTTTGGTTACTCAAGTTCATTTTGGCAAAATGTAGTCTTGCTTTTTTTATGTCTCTGTGTCAGCAGTGGGGTCCTCCTGGGTCTCCTCCATAGTGGGGTCCTCCTGGGTCTCCTCCATAGTGGGGTCCTCCTGGGTCTCCTCCATAGTGGGGTCCTCCTGGGTCTCCTCCATAGTGGGGTCCTCCTGGGTCTCCTCCATAGTGGGGTCCTCCTGGGTCTCCTCCATAGTGGGGTCCTCCTGGGTCTCCTCCATAGTGGGGTCCTCCTGGGTCTCCTCCATAGTGGGGTCCTCCTGGGTCTCCTCCAGAGTGGGGTACTCCTGGGTCTCCTCCATAGTGGGGTCCTCCTGGGTCTCCTCCATAGTGGGGTCCTCCTGCGTCTCCTCCATAGTGGGGTCCTCCTGCGTCTCCTCCATAGTGGGGTCCTCCTGGGTCTCCTCCATAGTGGGGTCCTCCTGGGTCTCCTCCATCGCGCTTAAGTTCATTTAAATGTCGACGGATAGTTCGCGCTGACACTGATGCTCCCTGACCCTGTTGTCCATGCTTAGTGTGGCACACACAGACACACAATGCAAAGACTAAGTGAACTTCTCTCCTTTTTATCTGTTTTCAGGTGTGATTTATATATTGTCCACACCTGTTACTTGCCCCAGGTGAGTATAAAGGAGCATCACATGCTTGAAACAATCTTATTTTTCCACAATTTTGAAAGGGGGCCAATAATTTTGTTCAGACCATTTTTGGTGTTTGGTGACATTATGTCCAATTTGCTTTTTTTTCCTCTCTTTTTATTTTTGTTTAGTTCCAATACACACAAAGGGAATAAACATGTGTATAGTAAAACATGTGTTACTGCAATCCTTTCCTGTGAGAAATACTTCATTTTCTAGAAAAATTTCAGGGGTGCCAACATTTACGGCCATGACTGTATAAGCAAAAACATTTAATTAAATGTAACTACAAATGAGTGTAACTTCATAATTCAGACCCAGACAGTCAGGGCCTTTACTTACCAGAAATAATAATCCGTAAGATGTGAGGTTTTCCCCTTGTGGTTTAACTCGCTGTTCATTCCCGACCAGTGAAGACCGTCATACAGTGACTGCGGGTTATATACATGGTGAACGCTTTATCCTCAAGTATATGAACCTTTGCCCGCGCTCAGCGCAATGAGGATGTTCTCAGCGAAGGTGAAAAACAGTGTAAATGTCCATATTCTGTTCTCCCAGA
The DNA here is from genome assembly GCF_029499605.1 of Hyla sarda. Lineage (NCBI taxonomy): Eukaryota > Metazoa > Chordata > Amphibia > Anura > Hylidae > Hyla > Hyla sarda. The sequence goes on along the minus strand of NC_079196.1, from coordinate 19,739,645 downwards.
GACCTTTGATCAGTAGTGGAAAAAATATATAAAAAATAAACATTTCAGGTAAATAATAGATGAGATATAATTGGAGACCCTGATAAATAAACATGATTATGGGATTGTTATAGAAGTGATTGTATATACACGTAATGATCAATGTATGGCTGGCCTGAGGGACGGGAGTCTACACATATTCATCTTTCCTTAAAGGGGTATTTCAAATCAACTGGTGCCATTAAGATACAATTAACAGATTTGTAAAAACTTCTATATAAAAGATTTAAAGGGGTACTCCGGCCCCAAGACATCTTATCCCCTATCCAAAGGGAAGGGGATAAGATGTCTGATTGCGGGGGGTCCCAGAGCTGGGGACCCCCACAATCTAGCATGTAGCACCCACCTGTAAGCACTGCAGAAAGCGCTGGAGGCTCTCAGTGTTATGCCTCACGAACACGGGGACGGAGTATCGTGACATCACGCCCCTCCCCCTCAATGCAAGTCTATGGGAGGGGGCGTGACGGACGTCACACCCCCTCCCATAGACTTGCATTGAGGGGGCGGGGCGTAATGTCACATGGGGGCGGAGTCGTGACATTACGCCCCTTCCTATAGACTTGCATTGAGGGGGCGGGGCAATGGTTACACGGGGCGGAGTCGTGACATCATGCCCCCTCCCATAGACTTGCATTGAGTGGACGGGGCGTAATGTCACACGGGGGCGGAGTCGTGACATCACGCCCCCTCCCATAGACTTGCATTGAGGGGGCGGGGCGTAATGTCACATGGGGGCGGAGTCGTGACATCACGCCCCCTCCCATAGACTTGCATTGAGTGGGCGGGGCGTAACGTCACACGGGGGCAGAGTCATGACATCACGCCCACTCCCTTAGACTTGCATTGAGGGGGCGGGGCATGACATCACACAGGGGCGAAGTCTTGACATCATGCCCCCTCCCATAGACTTGCATTGAGTGGGCGGGGGCGTAACGTCACACGGGGGCAGAGTCATGACATCACGCCCCTTCCCTTAGACTTGCATTGAGGGGGCGGGGCATGACAACACACAGGGGCGGAGTCGTGACATCATGCCCCCTCCCATAGACTTGCATTGAGGGGGCGGGGCGTAATGTCACATGGGGGCGGAGTAGTGACATAACGCCCCCTCCTATAGACTTGCATTGAGTGGGCGGGGCATAACATCACACGGGGGCAGAGTCATGACATCACGCCCCCTCCGTTAGACTTGCATTGAGGGGGCGGGGCATGACATCACACAGGGGCGGAGTCGTGACATCATGCCCCTCCCATAGACTTGCATTGAGGGGGCGGGGCATGTTGTCACACGGGGGCGGAGTCGTGACATCATGTCCCCTCCCATAGACTTGCATTGAGGGGGTGGGGTATGATGTCACATGGGGACGGAGTCGTGACATCACTCCCCCTCCCATAGACTTGCATTGAGGGGGCGTGATGTCACACGGGGCGGAGTCGTGACATCACGCCCCCTCCCATAGACTTGCATTGAGGGGGTGGGGCGTGATGTCACACAGGGGCAGAGTCGTGACGTCACGATACTCCGTCCCCGTGGTCGGGAGGCATAACACTGAGAGACTCCAGCGCTTCCTGCAGTGCTTACAGGTGGGCGCTGCATGCTAGATTGCGGGGGTCCCCAGCTCTGGGACCCCCGCGATCAGATATCTTATCCCCTATCCTTTGGATAGGGGATAAGATGTCTTGGGGCCGGAGTACCCCTTTAATCCTTCCAATACTTATCAGCTGCTGTATACTACAGAGGAAGTTGTGTAGTTCTTTCCAGTCTGACCACAGTGCTCTCTGCTGACACCTCTGTCCATGTGAAGAACTGACCAGAGCAGGAGCAAATCCCCATAGTAAAGCTCTCCTGCTCTGGACAGTTCCTGACACAGGCTGCGGTCAAGGAAAATGACAGAACACCATCATAACTAAACTCAAAGGTTTCCCATTAAATGGGTTATCCAGCATAAGAAAAACATAGCTCCTTTTGTCCATAAACAGCACCACTCCTGTCCTCAGTGTGTGTGTGGTATTGCAGCTCATTAAAGTGAATAGAACTGTAACACCACACACAACCTGAGGACAGGAGTGGCGCTGTTTTCGGAGAACAGTAACTATGATTTTCTATGGAACAAGGAGGACATCTTTTTCCTTTATATCACTCAGGTGCTAACCTCAATGTAACCCTTTAGTGAATGGATTTTATTGCTGGGTTAATATTTGATACCAGGTCAATGTATCACCTGCCTGTATGTGTATTTACCACGTCGGCATTTCTCACCGGAATGAGATTAGATATATCACATTTTACATGACGCATATTAATAATCATAGAATTGTGCTCATTGGACCCAACTAGTCCCATAGACTGCAGCCGCAAATCCCCCTCCTACCAAGACATAGGGGGAGATTTATCAAAACATGTCCAGAGGAAAAGTGTCTGAGTTGCCCATAGCAACCAATCCGATCGCTACTTTCATTATTAACAAGGCCTCTGCATAATGAAAGCAGCGATCTGATTGGTTGCTAGGGGCAACTGGGCAACTTTTTCTTTCACAGGTTTTGATGAATCTCCCCCATTGACTCCAATATCCTCCATTCTAAGGCTGCGTTCCCGTGGTATATTCCACCGAAAAATTCTGCTCGGAATGTCTGTAAATTTTAGTGAACAATGGGGGAGATATATCAAAACCTGTGTAGAGGAAGAGTGGTGCAGTTGCCCATAGCAACCAATCAGATTGCTTCTTTCATTCTTAACCCCTTAAGGACACATGACGTACTGGAACGTCATGTGTCCACTCCCGATCTATAACGCGGGGCTACGGCGTGGCCCCGCGTCATAGCGGTTCGGGCCCGGCCTCTAACAACGGCCGGGACCCGTGGCTAATAGCGCGCGGCATTGATCGCTGTGCCGCGCGCTATTAACCCTTTAGACGCGGCGTTCAAAGTTGAACGCCGCGTCTAAAGTGAAACCGAAACCATGCCGGCTAGCTCAGTGGGCTGTTCGGGATAGCCGCGGTGAAATCGCGGCATCCCGAACAGCTGACAGCGGGAGGGTCCCTACCTGCCTCCTCGCTGTCCGATCGCCGAATGACTGCTCAGTGCCTGAGATCCAGGCATGAGCAGTCATGCGGCAGAATCATCGATCACTGGTTTCTTATGAGAAACCAGTGATCAATGTAAAAGATCAGTGTGTGCAGTGTTATAGGTCCCTATGGGATAACAATGATCAGTGTGTGCAGTGTTATAGGTCCCTATGGGACAATGATCAGTGTGTGCAGTGTTATAGGTCCCTATGGGACAATGATCAGTGTGTGCAGTGTTATAGGTCCCTATGGGACCTATAACACTGCAAAAAAAAAGTGCAAAAAAAAAGTGAATAAACATCATTTAACCCCTTCCCTATTAAAAGTTTGAATCATCCCCCTTTTCCCATAAAAGAAAAAACACAGTGTAAATAAAAATAAAAATAAACATAAATGGTATCGCCGCGTGCGGAAATGTCCGAATTATAAAAATATATCGTTAATTAAACCGCACGGTCAATGGCGTGCGCGCAAAAAAATTCCAAAGTCCAAAATAGTGCATTTTTGGTCACTTTCTATATCATGAAAAAATGAATAAAAAGCGATCAATAAGTCCTATCAATGCAAAAATGATACCGTTAAAAACTTCAGATCACGGCGCAAAAAATGAGCCCTCATACCGCCCCATACACGGAAAAATAAAAAAGTTATAGGGGTCAGAAGATGACAATTTTAAACGTATAAATTTTTCTGCATGAAGTTATGATTTTTTCCAGAAGTGCGACAAATTCAAACCTGTATAAGTAGGGTATCATTTTAATCATATGGACCTACAGAATAAAGGTAAGGTGTCATTTTTACCGAAAAATGTACTACGTAGAAACGGAAGCCCCCAAAAGTTACAAAATGGCGTTTTTTTTTTTCAATTTTGTCTCACAATGATTTTTTTTCCCGTTTCACCGTAGATTTTTGGGCACAATGACTGACGTCATTACAAAGTAGAATTGGTGGTGCAAAAAATAAGCCATCATATGGATTTTTAGGTGCAAAATTGAAAGAGTTATGATTTTTTAAAGGCAAGGAGCAAAAAACGAAAATGCAAAAACGGAAAAACCCCCGGTCCTTAAGGGGTTAAACAGGCCTCTGAAAATGAAAGAAGCGATCTGATTGGTTGCTATGGGCAACTGCACCGCTCTTCCTCTACACAGGGTTTAATAAATCTCCATTATCTTCAATGGGGATTCCACTGTCCTATTCACACAGCGGAATTCTGTTCAGAGCCCCCATTAAAGTTAAAAGAGTAGTCTAGTGAAAAATAACTTATCCCCTATCCAAGGATAGGGGGATAAGCTATAGATCGCTGGGGGTCCGAGCGCTGGGACCACCATTATATATAACTTATCCCCTATCCTTGGATAGGGGATAAGTTATTTTTCACTAGACTACTCTTTTAACTTTAATGGGGGCTCTGAACAGAATTCCGCTGTGTGATCTCCTGCATGGGGCCCCGGCAGTTTGCCGGAAGCTGACATCTAAATCCCTGCAGGAAGCCGCGGCCGGCACACCCCCTCCATGTATCTCTATGGGGTACATGGAGGTGCGTGTCGGCCGGTGCTTCGTGCGGGGTTCCATCCGACTGCCGGGACCCCGCGCAGGAGATTGCAGGGGGGTCCCAGCGCTCGGACCCCCCCACGATCTAGAAGTTAATTTTTACCAGACAACTCCTTTAAAAGTAGTACTCCGGAGGAAGTTGTGTAGTTCTTTCCAGTCTGACCACAGTGCTCTTTGATGACACCTCTGTCCATGTCAGGAACTGTCCAGAGTAGGAGAAAATCCCCATAGCAGACCTCTCCTGCTCTAGACAGTTCCTGACGTGGACAGAGGTGTCAGCAGAGAGCACTGTGGGCAGACTGGTGAGAACTACACAACTTCCTCTGGAGCATACAGCAGCTGATAAGTACTGGAAGGATTAGGATTTTTCAATAGAAGTAATTTACAAATCTGTATAACTTTCTTGAGCCAGTTGATATTAAAAAAAAAACCTTGTTTTTCACCAGAGTACTCCTTTATGGGACTCTGCTAGAATTCCGCTGAAATTCTGAAAAGCTCTGAAAAATCCGGTCAGTCTGCTTTTCTATACGGAATATGAGGGCAGTAGCAGAAATTCCACCATGTGAACATAGCCTAAAGGTCAGTTTATCCTAATTTTAGAATGCAAGGGAAGTGCGACAGTAAAGACTGACACAATGGGCAGGGCAATGGCTATTGCAGCATGTCAGAAGGGTTAAACACTCATACAAGTACTTAAGTATGTCCACAACAGATGTCCGGGCATGCTGGGAGTTGTAGTTTTGCATGGGGGAGAGAGAACACTGATCTGATGCAATAGTCCCCAACTCACTGCTGTCCAGGAGGCTGTCATAGCATGCTGGTAGTTGTAGTTTTGCAACAGCTGGAAGCACCTTGGTTGAGAAACACTGTTCTAGTTTTAAAGGGGTATTCCAGGAATTATTATTATTATTTTTTTTTTTTATATCAACTGGCTCCAGAAAGTTAAACAGATTTGTAAATTACTTCAATTAAAAAAATCTTAATCCTTCCAATAATTATCAGCTGCTGAAGTTGAGTTGTTCTTTTCTGTCTGTCAACAGTGCTCTCTGCTGACATCTCTGATTGTCTCGGGAACTGCACAGAGTTTGCTATGGGGATTTGCTTCTACTCTGGACAGTTCCCAAGACAGGTGTCATCAGAGAGCACTTAGACAGAAAAGAACAACTTAACTTCAGCAGCTTGTAAGTACTGAAAGGATTAAGATTTTCAATAGAAGTAATTTTACAAATCTGTTTAACTTTCTGGAGCCAGATTATAGATTTTCCTGGATAACCCCTTTAAGTCGGTATAGAGGAGATCATGCCTTGGCAGCTCGATCCAGCTGTGGCAAAACTACAGCTCCCAGCATGCCCTGACAGCTCTTGAGCTGCAGAAAAACTACAACTCTCATCATGGGTATGATGGGAGTTGTAGTTTTGCCACAACTGGAGAGCTACTGGCTGTGGCACTTTACTCTAGAGCAGCATTTCCCAACCAGGGTGCCTGCAGCTGTTGTAAAACTACAACTTACAGCATGCCTGGACAGCCAAAGGCTGTCCGGGCATGCTGGAAGTTGTAGTTTTGCAACAGCTGCAGGCACCCTGGTTGGGAAACACTGTTTTGGGCCGGTATTGAGGAGATGAAAAGTTGTGTTTTCTATACCTTGTGCTTTTCCCAATAGTATTCACACATACAGGATTTATGTGTCAATGTGTCCCTAAAGGTCTAGTCCCGCATTTCCCAACCAGCGTGCCTCCAGCTGTTTCAAAATTACATAGGCTTTCTGGGCATGCTGGCTGTTTTAGTTTTGCAACAGCTGGAGGCAGGCTGGTTGGGAAACACTGGTCTAGCCCATTTACAGAGACTTTCATCATAGCAGGAGGGCTCCTACCCCCGATCTGACGACCAGACATCTTGGCCTCAAGTCCATTTACAGTCCCTGCAGGGAGCCTTTCAGGTCCTAAAGATGTTACCAATAAAAGGACAAGAGGTTACAATGAGTGAGATAAAGACCCCAGTGTGAGCCGCACACCAGACTATTGTGTATCCAGTCTATAGAGATAAAGACCCCAGTGTGAGCCGCCCCACAGACTATTGTGTGTCCAGTCTATAAACCTATTAACAATATGGCCCCAAATATATAGAGAATATAGAGATCATCACATAAGGCGGCAGAACACGTCAGATACATGAATGGTCTCCATACACCTTATACTAAAGTCCGCTGGGTCTGCCCCCGCCGGGTAATGCGAGGCACAGATTACCACAGGACAGTGGTACAGATCATTAGGGGCATGGCAGCATAGATTATTGGGGGAAAAGTTTTTATTGGGGCACAGTGGCATTATTCATTGGGGTTATTCAGGGGCATGACGGCACAGATCATTATGAGCCTTGTGGCTCAGATCATTAGGTGCATGGAGGCACAGATTACCACAGGACAGTGGTACAGCTCATTAGGAGCATGGTGGCACAGTATACTAGGGCATGGTGGCACAGTATACTAGGGCATGGTGGCACAGTATACTAGGGCATGGTGGCACAGTATACCAGGGCATGGTGGCACAGTATACTAGGGCATGGCGGCACAGTATACTAGGGCATGGTGGCACAGTATACTAGGGCATGGTGGCACAGTATACTAGGGCATGGTGGCACAGTATACTAGGGCATGGTGGCACAGTATACTAGGGCATGGTGGCACAGTATACCAGGGCATGGTGGCACAGTATACTAGGGCATGGCGGCACAGTATACTAGGGCATGGTGGCACAGTATACTAGGGCATGGTGGCACAGTATACTAGGGCATGGCGGCACAGTATACTAGGGCATGATGTCACAGTTGATTAGGGGAATGATTCATTGAGGCACAGCGGCACAGATCATTAGGGGCATGGTGACACATTTTATTAGGGGCATAATGGCACAGTTCATTAGTGGCATGGTGGCATAGTTTATTGGGGCACAGTGGCATTATTCATTGGGGTTATTCAGGGGCATGATGGCACAGATCATTAAGAGCCTTGTGGTACAGATCATTAGGGGAATGGTGATGAAGTTCATTGCAGGACTGTGGGAAAGATTATAAGGAGAATAGTGGCACCGATCATTAGGGGCATATTGGCAGAGTTCATTTGGAGCACTGTGACACAGTTCATTAGGGGCATGGTGGCGGAGTCAATTAGCACACAGCTGTATGTACCATATCTGAGCATCCAGTTGTATGTACCATATCTGAGCACCCAGCTGTATGTACCATATCAGAGCACCCAGCTGTATGTACCATATCAGAGCACCCAGCTGTATGTACCATATCTGAGCACCCAGCTGTATGTACCATATCAGAGCACCCAGCTGTATGTACCATATCAGAGCACCCGGCTGTATGTACCATATCAGGGAACCCGGCTGTATGTACCATATCAGAGAACCCAGCTGTATGTACCATATATGAGAACCCAGCTGTATGTACCATATCTGAGCACCCAGCTGTATGTACCATATCAGAGCACCCAGCTGTATGTACCATATATGAGAACCCAGCTGTATGTACCATATCAGAGCACCCAGCTGTATGTACCATATCAGAGCACCCAGCTGTATGTACCATATCAGAGAACCCAGCTGTATGTACCATATCTGAGCAGCAGTTCCACAGGAGACACCATGTCTGCTCCGTGATGTCCTCACTCAGCAGACAATGAGGCCACTTAACACATTGATTGCCAGCCCCCTCATACTCCTTTTGTCTCCTATCTACATAAACAAAAGTTGCACAAACCTAGTTTATTGAAATTAGAATGCAACACCCCCCCCCCCCCCATGGAATTAACCCCATCAGTGCATGGTCTGGCTTCCCAGAGAGAATAACAACAATGGGATCATTTAATTAGAGTTAAAGTAATGGGAGAAAAAACCCCTCAGGTCAGGTAGGAGATACCAGCAATCGGGGGGCTGCACCTATTATTCAGCTGCTAATGATGGAGGCCCCATGGAGGGAACCAAGATGGGCTTTATAATAGGGGAACAGATACCCAGCGCCGATGAATGATCCACCGGCACCAACAAAAACGCTTTTGTACAGTGAGGTTGGAATTTCTCCAGCAGATACACCTGGGGGAGACCGAAAAGATGCAAAACAAGTCATAGTACAGAGTACCCCCCCCACACCAATCCCCCTCGAAATGAGCAAGAAATTCACAAAAATTGTCACATTCAAATATTACATATCTATATCTGAAATAATCCACATCCGTTTCCAATCCAATCTGTTTCCCAACCAGGGTGCCTCCAAAAAAAGATTACTATACCCATAGTATTACTATACCCATATTATTACTATACCCATAGTATTACTATACCCATATTATTACTATACCCATATTATTACTATACCCATATTATTACTATACCCATAGTATTACTATACTCATATTATTATTATACCCATAGTAAAAAGATTACTATACCCATAGTATTACTATACCCATATTATTACTATACCCATAGTATTACTATACCCATATTATTACTATACCCATAGTATTACTATACCCATATTATTACTATACCCATATTATTACTATACCCATATTATTACTATACCCATAGTATTACTATACCCATATTATTATTATACCCATAGTAAAAAGATTACTATACCCATAGTATTACTATACCCATATTATTACTATACCCATAGTATTACTATACCCATATTATTACTATACCCATAGTATTACTATACCCATATTATTACTATACCCATAGTATTACTATACCCATATTATTACTATACCCATATTATTACTATACCCATAGTATTACTATACTATACCCATAATAAAAAAAAATTACTATAACCATATTCCTATCAGAAATAGGTCAAACGTGTTCCTTATTATGTGTAACCATGATATTCCTCCGATAATCCCCATGTGAAAAAAATATATTCCAAGATGATGATAATCAAAACAGATAAAATCAATAATCTAGCCCTACAAATGTTTTGACTCCTTTTTCTATTTCTATAGAATTTACTATGATTCCATTATACAACTGTAAATATTTCAGCAAGTAAATGGTTAATCATTTTGCAGCTTCTTTTTGCAACATAGTATCAAGAACTACAGAAAAGAACATTCTGTCATTTACCATGAGTGTAAAAAGTGCAGTGACCTCTAGTGCTAGGTATGAGAATTGCAGTCAATCATCCCATCATCCCACTATGCTGTTTAGTATGTCCCCATTTCAGTTTAAAGGGGTACTACCGTGATGACAACTTATCCCCTATCTCGCACGCAGCACCCCCCTCTCATCAGGCCCCGGAGCGAACATCCGCTCCGGGTCTGATGACGGGGCTGGTGATAGTGACATCACAGCTCCGCCCCCCTGTGACATCACGCTCCGCCCCCTCAATGCAAGTCTATGGCAGGGGCAAGACAGCTGTCTCGCCCGCTGCCATAGACTTACATTGAGGGGGCGGAGCGTGATGTCACATGGGGGCGGAGCCGTGACGTCAGGATACTCCATGATCGGCAGTCATCAGACCCAGAGCGATGTTCGCTCCGGGGCCTGATGAGAGCGGGGTGCTGCTTGCGAGATTCCGGGGGTTCCCAGCGGCGGGACCCTGCGCGATCAGGCAACTTATCCCCTATCCTTTAGATAGGGGATAAGTTGTCAGCACGGTAGTACCCCTTTAAATGGGCACTGTCAGATACAAAAACTTTTGATATGTTGTAAAGCATGTATAACCAATAGGTTTTGTAATTGCTTTCATTAGAAAGTTTTTAGTATTTCATTTTGAAAAATCCCCCCTGCCTGCTTGGACACATACTAGTCCTGCTGTGTCCATGAGTCATCTCCTATGTCATGGACACAGTTCCTTGATTGACAGCTGTGAGTGCAGGAAAAATCCTCCCACTGTCAGCTTGTGTCCCGCTACTGTCAGTGAGGACAAGCTGGGAGTTGTAGTTTTCCTAATGCTAGGGGAGATGTGAGCAGACAGCATACTGAGGGAGGGGGCGGAGACCTGCACAGTGAGGCCACGCCCCCTCCCTTTGAGAGGAATTCAGACTAGTGAGCTAAATTAAAGGGGTTATCCAGGAAAAACTTTTTTTTTTTTAAATATCAACTGGCTCCAGAAAGTTAAACAGATTTGTGAATTACTTCTATTAAAAAAAATCTTAATCCTTTCAGTACGTATGAGCTTTTGAAGTTGAGTTGTTCTTTTCTGTCTAAGTTCTCGCTGATGACACGTGTCTCGGGAACCGCCCAGTTTAGAAGAGGTTTACTATGGGGATTTGCTTCTAAAGTGGGCGGTTTCCGAGACACGTGTCATCAGAGAGCACTTAGAAAGAAAAGAACAACTCAACTTCAGAAGCTCATAAGTACTGGAAGGATTAAGATTTTTTAATAGAAGTAATTTACAAATCTGTTTAACTTTCTGGAGCCAGTTGATATTAAAAAAAAAAAAAAAGTTTTTCCTGGATAACCCCTTTAAGTGTAATAAAAAAATAAAATAAAGATGTTAGACACATAAAAATTAGATGTACATGGTCAGGATTAGGTACTGGGTGATAGATCCAAAAAAACATTTTTTTTTTTTTTATATGACGGGTACACTTTAATTTTAGTTTGTCAGACATCTCAATAGATCTGAGGAATGGAAATAAAAAACACTGACATTAACCCATGTGTTACCAGTAGGGGGTGCATCTGTTTAGATCAGTGTTTTCCAAACTGTGCATCTCCAGCTGTTGCAAAACTACAACTCCCAGCATTCCCGGACAGCCTTTGGCTGTCCGGGCATGCTGGGAGTTGTAGTTTTGCAACAGCCGGAGAAACACTGTTCAGAATACCCTGGTGCAAATCAGTGTCACTCCAGCTGTTGCAACAACAACTCCCAGCATTGCATTGAATTTTTTGAATGAGAGATGCAGGTTGGGAAACACAGATTTAAAGCAACAGCTCTCCAGAAGACTGTCAGGGCATGAGGGGAGTTGTAGTTATAAGGGTTATCAAGGATTAGAAAAACAGAACTAATTTCTTTAAATAAATAAATAAATAAAGAACAGCGCCATACATGTACTCAGGTCGCTTGCGGTATTGCAGCTCAGTTCCATTGAAGTAAATGAAGCCAAACTGTAATACCACACATGTCCTCATGACAAGAGTGGCGCTGTTGTTGTTTAAATAAATAAATAAAGAACAGCGCCATACATGTACTCAGGTCGCTTGCGGTATTGCAGCTCAGTTCCATTGAAGTAAATGAAGCCAAACTGTAATACCACACATGGCCTCATGACAAGAGTGGCGCTGTTGTTGTTTATTTCTTTCTTTTTGTTGATATTTAAATCCCCATTAGTTTCCTACTCCTGGATAACCCCTACATACAGCATCAGGCTGAGGATCACTAAATCAGAGCGACCGTTACAATCTTTGATACAATGTATCAAGGCCATGTTGCCGCTCACCCTACCTTGCTGTCCAACGCCACGCCCCCCGCGCTCGGCAGGCAAATATCACAAAGCACTTCAGCCGTTCAGCCCCGCCCACTCCTCACTTTAGACCAATCAGCTCTCGGCGCTTCCGACAATTTGCGTACCGCGCCTCGCAATGAAGGAGGAGGGCGTGGAAAATAAGGTGGGCGATGACGTAGAACTTGGACGGAGTGACGAAGGCGGGAAGGGGCGGGGCCGAGAGGTGACACGTCAGGGGGCTGCTGGGAGCTGTTATTAGAGGAGGAGGAAGAGGAGTGAATGGGGTCGGGAGAGTGCAGGGGGCGACACTGACTGCGAGAGGGAACTGTACGAGGAGCGGACGGAGCGGAGTGGAGACTCCCTCGAAGAGTGACCGGAGCTGGTGGGCAGCAGAGCGGAATCCCTGTCCTCTCCATTACCACCTACAGCCCCCGGGTAGATTATCTATATTCTGCTGCAGCTTTGCTCCTTTGTTGCACCTCCGTTACATTGATATTGTCCTCTTAATCTTTCCACTCTCCCCCAGCCCTAATCCATCACATAGTCTATGTCCTCCAATCTCTTCTCCCTAATCTGAAGACCACCCTAGACCCCTCACCCCATCCTGAGGATCATCTAGACCCCTCACCCCATCCTAGACCCCTTACTCCATCCTGAGGATCATCAAGACCCCCCCCCCTTACTCCATCCTGAGGATCATCAAGACCCCCCCTTACTCCAATCTAGACCCCCCTCACTCCATCCTGAGGATCATCTAGACCCCTCACCCCATCCTTAGGATCATCTAGCCCCCCCCTTGCCCCATGCCGAAGATCTAGACCCCCTCACTCCATCCTGAGGATCATCTAGCCCCCCTTTGCCCCATGCCGAAGATCTAGACCCTCCTCACTCCATCCTGGGGATCATCTAGCCCCCCCCCTGCCCCATGCTGAAGATCTTGGCCCCCCCTCACCCCATCCTGAGGATCATCTAGCCCCCCCCCCCCCTGCCCCATGCTGAAGATCTAGACCCACTCACCCCAGTCTGAGTATCATCTAGCCCCCCTTGTCCCATGCCGAAGATCTAGACCCCTCGTTCTCTTCTAAGAATCACTCGGACCTCTCTCTTCATCTTGACCCCTCTCCCAACCTGAGGACCCTTCTAGACCCTCTTTATTTTATAGTGGTGATGACCTGGGATCACTGAGGCAGTGGTGTCTTCTCATCGGTCCAGTGCCCGTCCGGTGCTGGTTGGCATCTTCTGGTGCCCTAGGTTGGCAATGAGACTATCCATGGTCCTTTCCTTGCTGCGGCCCGCGGGCCCCGTGGTGGTCGGGATCTCCCTGGGCTTCACCCTCAGTTTGCTCAGCGTCACCTGGGTGGAAGAACCATGTGGAACCGGCCCAAGGCTACCAGGTGGACTCCCAGATTCCGGACACGACTTGAGCATCAATAGGAAGCCCAATTCGGTCCAGACCGGCTCGGATAATAATGAGAACTTTGAACCCAAGATCATCCCGTACACTCCGCCTGATCCCCAAAAAGTGCAGAAGAAGCCTGTCCGGTGAGTAGGACTCTTTGTTTCCACCCTGGAGCGTGTGAGTCAGGGTTTCCAAACCGGGGGGACTCCAGCTGTTGCAAAACTACAATTCCCAGCATGCCCGGACAGCCTTTGGCTGTCCGGGCATGCTGGGAGTTGTAGTTTTGTAGCAGCTGGAGGTACCCTGGTTGGGAAACACTGGTGTGAGTAATAGTTACAATGACACCATTCTTTTTCTTCTTCCATGATTTGGGGTCTTTGTAACTTTCTATGGAAGGAAAGTCAAATTGTCTGTAATGGCCGTGTAAGTGGCGGTGGGGGCGATGACTAAGGCCGCGCCGTATTATTAGGCTGGGAACAGACCTGGCCATGTGTTCAGGCAGATGTCAGACCTATTATCTTCTTATAATGTGCGGGAAGTTGAGAGACTTTCTTGGCTTCTGGTTTTGCAGACGTGGTGATCTCTTCTGGGAAAGATCTCTGCTGCTTTTTTTTAAATTTTTTTTTAATTTTTTTTCCTATCTATCTCATATATATCTATCTCATATATACACCAAAACAGAAATGCTGCGGCACTCCAAAAAATGTGGTGAAAAAAGAATTTATTGACCTGACGTCAGAAGCAACGTTTCAGCTGCCTGATTGCAGCCTTTCTCAAGCTTGAGAGGCTGAAACGTCGCTTCTGATGTCAGGTCAATAAATTCTTTTTTCACCGCATTTTTTGGAGTGCCGCAGCATTTCTGTTTTGGTGTGGATTTTTGTACATCCCCCTCACCTGGGGTGTTTTTTCTGCTGGCACCCACCGCCTTGCATCTCTGGTTGTGCTGCTCCATTGTTTCTATTATCAGATATCTATCTCTCGTATCTATCTATCTATCTCTCGTATCTATCTATCTCTCGTATCTATCCCTTCAGGACAATGTCCAATGTTCGGATGATATTTGTCGACTTTGTTGCCCGGACTTCTCCCAGTTAGACGTTACTTGTACCAGTGCAGTGTATTCCATAAACTCCTCCAATCAGGACTTCTATGCGGTGGTTAGATGGAGATTTGAAGGGGTATTCCGATGGAATAAATTTTTTTTTCAAATAATGTTATACAGATTTGTAAAGGACTTCAATTTAAAAATCTTAATCCTTCCAGTACTTACCAGCTGCTGTGTGCTCCAGAGGAAGCTGTGTAGTTCTTTCCAGTGTGACCACAGTGCTCTCTGCTGACACCTCTGTCCATGTCAGGAACTGTCCAGAGTAGGAGCAAATCCCCTTAGCAAACCTCTCCTGCTCAGGACAGTTCCTGACATGGACAGAGGTGTCAGCAGAGAGCACTGGGGTCAGACTGGAAAGAACTACACAACTTCCTCTGGAGCATACAGCAGCTAAGTGCTGGAAGGATTAAGACTTTTAAATAGAAGTAATTTAGAAATCTGTTTAACTTTCTTGAGGCAGTTGATATAAAAAAAAAAAATGTTTTTTCTTTTCCCACTGGAGTACCCCTTTAAAGCAAAGTTTCCCAACCTGTGGCTTTCCTGCTGTTGCTAAACAACGACTCCTATCATGATGGGAGATATGCCGCACAAAATCCACAAATAATGCGCCATTGTGAACGTATCCCAAACCAGTGTTTTCCCAACACACTGCAGCGGAAAATCCACAGCGGATTTTGCTACCATTGACTTCAATGGGCCCGTAGGAAAATCTGCAAATCTGCCGGGTGGATTTATTTGCGGGTTTCCCGCTGCCTATTTGAAAGGGGACAGGCTCTTCTCGGCTGTCCGCGGGGGAATTTCCGCTGTGGAAAATCTGCTGCAGACCCTACTGACTTTAATGGGGCTTGCTGCGGACAGCCAAGAAGAACCCACCCCCTTTCAAATACGCAGCGGGAAACCCGCAAATAAATCTGCCCTGCGGTGCGGGAATCCTGCGGCAAGTTACGCTACCATTGATTTAAATGGGCCCACAGACAGTCCGCGATGGCGTCAATTTTGCGGACTGTCTGCGGACCCATTCAAATGAATGGGTAACTTAACTCGCAGCTGGTTTCCCACAGCGGGAAACCCGCTGCTATTTACTAGCGTGTGAACGCCCCCCTTTTTTTGCAGCAGATACTCTTAGAGTAAGGGTACGTTCACACAAGCAGATTTTTTTGCTGGTTTTCTGCTGCATATTTGAAAGTGGGCGGGCTCTTCTCGGCTGTCCCCAGCAGATTTTCCGCAGCGTAAATTCCACCGTGGAAAATCTGCTGCGGACAGCCAAGAAGAACCTGCCCACTTTCAAATACGCAGGGGAAAACCCGCCAAAAAAGTGTTTTGACTGACACATATTTTGGGGGTACTTTCAGTCTCCTATACCCTATAATAGCGGTGGTGACCAACCTGCGGCTCGCTGGGAGTGTAGCAGGAGAGCCGCAGGTTGGACACCGTTACTAAGTAGAAAAAGCTAATTCTATACAATTTAAAGGGGTTATCCAGGAAAAAACTTTATTTTTTTTTTTTTATGTATCAACTGGCTCCAGAAAGTTAAACAGATTTGTAAATTACTTCTATTAAAAAATCTTAATCCTTTCAGTACTTATGAGCTTCTGAAGTTAAGGTTGTTGTTTTCTGTCTAAGTGCTCTCTGATGACACCTGTCTCGGGAAACGCCCAGTTTAGAAGAGGTTTGCTATGGGGATTTGCTTCTAAACTGGACGGTTCCCGAGACAGGTGTCATCAGAGAGCACTTAGACAGAAAAGAACAACTCGACTTCAGCAGCTCATAAGTACTGAAAGGATTAAGATCTTTTAATAGAAGTAATTTACAAATCTGTTTAACTTTCTGGAGCCAGTTGATACATAAAACATTTTTTTTTTTCCTGGATAACCCCTTTAACTTCCTATAATCTGATAACACATAATCTAAAATAGATAAATCTGATAATCTGGTATAGAACTGCTACATAGTGCGGAAGCTGACCGGATCAGGGGACGGAATATGGAGGAGAAATTCCTTATAATTACGGTAAATAAGTAAAAAGTTACTTAAATAAATAAAAAAATTCTATAAAATATATTTTATATTTTAAATTTTTTCATATTCTGTAAGTGATACCGTAAACCACAATCTCTAATCTATTGGAAATGTCTGGCGCTCAGTTGGACCCTACAGTCCGGTGGTGTCACCAGCTCCGGTCCCGATAATACAGAAGTCTGTATAGTGTCTGTTATGCAGGTTTCTCCCTGACCTCGGGGTCATGCTCATAGACTTTATAAGTTTGACCTCTGACCTGGCTCAGAAGAATATCTACTGTCCTGAGTGCCTGCAATTCGTCTGCTGTGTACGGTGTAAACAGACACTTCCTGTATACAATGGGCTCTTAAGTTACAATGTGCGGCCTAGAAGCGATTAATACATCGTACCTGGAGACTATTGAATCCAGATCTCTATGCGAAACTAAGAGTGGGTGCAAAAGTCTCCAAAATGTGATTGAGGAATAAGAAAAAAAAAATGAAGATTTTTAAAGAAAAATGAGCAGATATATAATACAGATAAAGCCGGTCCGGCCCTTGTAGTCCGTTGCTAGGGGCGATCCCCAGCATAAAAATACATACAATGGAGGATGCCTGCAGCGGACTACAAGTGCCACAATAGAATCCTACACCAGATAGACGGTGTGGATGTGTAACAATTAGAATGTTAATATATAGGGATAGGTGCACTACTGTGGTGGATGTATACAATGACATTGGCTAATCCCTCAACACTGATGTTAAAATTGAGACATTCACCAGTGTATCCTTATATGACGGACACACCAGAGCCCGCACACCAACGCCAAGGTTTCTCAAGATGGTGCGAGACCTACGCTAATCCTACCTGTGCGTGATAAGCAAAACGGGCCAGTGGGCAATTACAGCAGCACTAGGTCCTCCCAGGTACCCTCCAGTGTGACTGAGCACACATACAATGGGAGGAGAGAGGCAAACTGCAAGCCCCACCTGAGTTGTCTAATATAGGTGTGTGTGTGTGTGTGTTTGTTTGTTTAATTTTTTTTTTTTTTTGAGATCTGAAATCACTGGCCCAAAGTTCGAGGATTCACAACTAAGGACATTGGCCCTCATTTACTTAGAAAATCGGGTTGTAAGTCTATCTTTCTTTCTTACCCGACTGCTTTTTTCCCCTGGTATTTATTATGTCGCATCCTGTTTGTCGCACGTGGGTTTTGTAGGTTTTGGTTTCCAACTCCTCTGAGTTGTCGGGAAAAAATCCACAACAATTCCACAAATTCAGGTTGGAAACCTTTATAAATACGCGGGAAAGCTCAGAAATGTCGGGTTACGCCCCTTTTTCGGGTTTGGGAGAATCCACATCGGGTCCGTCGGGGAAAAAATGACGCATCGTGTCGCAGACTGGCGCACGGTGTCTGCAACATGTCGCAGACAAAGATGCGACAAAAAAACCCGACAAAAGAAGTCGGGTTTAGAATAGTAAATGAGGGCCAATGTGATTTTTGTCATGGGGAAAGTTGACTGAATCCAGATCAATATCTATGTAACACTTAAAAGGGGGTTTTTATCACGTCCACCATTTAATTTGTTGGAGATCTGAATCTGTAAAGCAGTGTTTTCCCAAACAGTTTGTCTCCAGCTGTTGCAAAACTACAACCCGGGCATGCTGGGGGTTGTAGTTTTGCAACAGCTGGAGACACACGGTTTGGGAAAACACTGCCATAAAGTGTTCACGTGGCCTAAATCGTCGGAGGACATGTTGTCCTCAGAATGTCTCGTAGTGGAGCCTTGGGCAGGAGCTTTTTTTTGGGTCCTGTACAGTGCACCGGAGATAGTCCTCCTGGCACAGATAAAGTGCAGTACAGCATTGTACTGTAGGGGGCGCTACAAGACAGAAAATCAGTGCATGCAGGAGTTCTACCAGTGAAATGGCCACTCTGATTGGTCAGAACCCCTGTAGGTCAGTGGTCTCCAAACTCTAGACCCCCAGCTGTTGCAAAAACTAAAACGCCCAGCATTGCCGGACAGCCGTTGGCTGGGAGTTGTAGTTGTGCAACATCTGGAGGGCCGCTGTTTGGAGACCACTGCTCTAGGGGATGAGTCTAGACCGGTGTTTCCACACCAGTATGCCTTCAGCTGTTGCAAACCTACAGCTCCCTGCATGTGTGCTGCATTGATCAGTATGAGCAATCAAACGATTGCTCATACAGGTCCCCTAGGGCAATGTTTTCCAACCGTTCACAGCTGTTTCGAGCATGTTGGTAGTTGTAATTTAGCAACAGCTGGAGGCACATTGCTTGGAAAAACTTCTGGCCTAGACAGTCACAATTGTCACCCAGCTTTCCCAGAAGCAGCTTCCTCAGGGATACCCTTTCAGGTCGTAGGATCGCTTATCTTCCCATGAAGCACAATGCGTCCATTCACAATATGTCCCGGGCCGTCATGTCCTCCTCCGGCGGTGTCACTCTCCCTTTTCGTGGCCCCTGATGTATGTATTTGTCCTGCCTTCAGGAAGCCATTTGTGGATGATACTTTCCTTGTATTAACTCCTTCAGTGTCCAATAGGGAGATGTTAAGTGAATTGGGGAGGGGGGGGGGGGAATGTACTCCTGGTAAATGGGAACTACGTGTCGCCATCATCGGGGGGCCTCAGAACCTTCTGCTACATGAAGATGTTTCCCATTAGTTTTAATGACTTCCTGCTGGCAGTTTCCTTAGTGTACAGTAGGGGCCCCGTCCATATCGGTGACCCACGTTTCCTGGGGCCCCTTTTACCTACTGACTGTTACCAAAATGGACCCCATATGTTCAGGTCAGGACTTTTGGGGGTCTCCTGATTGTAAATGAATCCTTGTAGAATTTTTACCTGCACCGATACATTGTAACAGAGCAGCAGATCGGCTATAGCTGGGACAAATACTCCGTTTTCAGCCTCGATATGCGGCTTTCTATCTGTTGCTGAACTACAACTCTTATCATGCCCTGACGGCTCGATCAAGCTATGGGAAAACTACAGCTCCCAGCATGCCCTTTACCAATTGTGAAACATTGCTCTAGAGTAGAGTTTCCCAACCAGTGCGCCTCCAGCTGTTGCAAAACTACAACTCCCTGCATGCCCGGACAGCCGCTGGCTGTCCGGGCATGCTGGGAGTTGTAGTTTTGCAACAGCTGGAGGCACACTGGTTGGGAAACTCTACTCTAGATGTAAGCAGGACTGTTGGCATTCACTGACAGGAAGCAGAGATATTCAAAATGCTTTAAAAAATAAATAAATTAATTAATATATTTACGCACCAAAAAGTTTGAGAGCACTTTTTTATTCTATTAAATAAACTCTAGTAACACTAAAACTTGATGGGGTACTCGAGTGGAAAACTATTTATCATTATTATTATTATTTTATTATTTTATTTATTATTTTATTTATTATTATTTTTATTATAATTTTTATATAATAAAATAATAATAATATTTATATAATTTTTTTATTTTTATCAACTGGTGCTACAAAGTTAAACAAATTTGTAAATGACTTCTATTAAAAAAATCTCAATCCTTCCAGTATTTATCAGCTGCTGTATGCTCCACAGGAAATAGTTTTTCTTTCTGGAGTCCTTTATCACTCTAACTACAGTGCTCTCTGCTGACACCTCTGTTCATTTTAGGAACTGTCCGGAGCATAGGAGAATAGGTTTTCTATGGGGATTTGCTCGTACTCCGGACAGTTCCTGATACGGACAGAGGTGTCAGCAGAGAGCACTGTGGTCAGACAGAAAATAATTGCAGAAAGAAACTTCCTCTTTAGTATACAGCAGCTGATAAGTACTGGAAGCATTAAGATTTTTTTTAATAAAAGTAATTTACAAATCTCTTTAACATTCTGTAATCATTTGATTTAAAATAAAAAAAATATAAAAAAAAGTTTTCCGCCGAAGTACCCCTTTAAGTATTGCTAGAAAATAGAGGTTATCCTGGGACGCAGCATTCGCAATAGGTTAGGGGATCAATTAGGGATCGAACGATGATTATTTTTTTTTTTTTTTTTTTTAGAGCCGATATTGATAACCTGTGAACTTTCAGGCCGATAACTTATCCCGATTTTCCGTGCATTTTAAATCCATGAACTGCAGCGGCTTTTGTGGGGCAAGAAGAAATCCGGGCACTCACTGGATATGCTGAATCACAAATGTTTGTTTATCCATATGCAAGGCAATGCAAAGTAGCAACTCGCAGGACGCGTTTCGGCAAAGTGGCCTTTGTTAACTTATCAGTTGACAAAGGCCGCTTGGCCGAAACGCGTCCTGAGAGTTGCTACTGTGCATTGCCTTGCATATGGATAAACAAACATTTGTGATTCAGCATATCCAGTGAGTGCCCGGATTTCTTCTACCTACTATTTGTACCTCTGGTCCATGTGCACCACCACCTATACGAGTGCCGACTCTCTACTACTTCTTTTATGGGGCAAGAGACCGCCGCCGCCACCCGCTTCTCTCCCCCTGCCTGTCCTGAGTCCATCCACCGCCGCTGCCAGAGACCGCCGCCAGTGCCCCATTGCCTCCCCCAATCCCCAGTTTTATAATGACCTGTTCCCGGGTTCTGCGCTACTTCTGGCTCTGGCGGCATCCTGAGCTGTCACTGTGCGCCGGGCCACTGAGAGTGACGTCGCGTTGAGGACATCACTTGTCATTGCGCAGCGCACACCAACAGCGCAGGAGCCAGAAGTAGCGCGGACCCTGGGAACAGTTAATTATAAAACCAGGGATGGGGGAGGCAATGGGGCACCGGCGGCGGCGGTGGTTGGATTCAGGACCCCAGGACAGGCAGGGGGAGAGAAGCGGGCGGCGGTCTCTGACCTCGCAAAAGCCATTGCAGTTCATTGATTTAAAGCGCCCGCGTTATCGGCAAGGAAATTGCTGATACCGATAACTTAAAAAAATCGTGAATATCGGCCGATATGGCCAAACCGATAATCGGTCGATCCCTAGGATCAATAGTGCAGCTGGCCCTTTAAGAACCGATGCATCAATCAGCAAGCAGGGGAAACAATTCAACCTCTTCAGTCTATACAAATGTATCATATAATTGTATCAGAGGTTCTGGGAAAGCTGTAATGGATGTCCACGTTTTATTGGCTGCGGTCTCCCTTGTGCTTCAGATGCTGGTGACCCCTGACACCCACTTAGTGGGGGCTCAGGTTCACAGGCAGCGGCTGATGTGTTACATATGGTGCAGTGTGAGGACTGAGTCATTAGTAGCAGACCCTCAGCTGTTTCCAGCAGGGGCTCACATGTAAGTGAAAACACACGGGGGGGGGGGGGGGGGGGGGTGGTGTGATTGCCAGGTGATTCCAGGAATCCATCCGGCGCCACCGCGGGAACGAATCTGCTACAACTCATCAGCTGAGATTTTTCATTTTTTCTTTCTGTCCTCCGCTTCGGCCACAATGTATTCTGATTCCAAAGAGAGAGCCGCAGCAGTATACAGATAGAGCTGGAGGGGAGGTGTACAGCTACACTGTTCAAAAAAATAAAAGGAACACTTAAACACAATGTAAGTAAATGACACTTCTGTGGAATCCCACTGTCCACCCAGGAAGAACACTGACTGACAATCAATTTCACATGCTGTTGTGCAAATGGAACAGACAACAGGTGGAAATTATAGGAAATTAGCAAGACACCCCCCAATAAAGGAGTGGTTCTGCAGGCAGTGACCACAGACCACTTCTCAGGTCCTATGCTTCCTGGCTGATGTTGGCTGTAGGAGGGCAACAACCCAGCAGCAGGACCGCTACCTCCGCCTTTGTGCAAGGAGGAGCACTGCCAGAGCCCTGCAAAATGACCTCCAGCAGGCCACAAATGGGCATGTGTCCACTCAAACGGTCAGAAACAGACTCCATGAGAGTGGTATGAGGGCCCGACGTCCACAGGTGGGGGTTGTGCTTACAGCCGAACAACAATCAGGACTTTTGGCATTTGCCAGAGAACACCAAGATTGGCAAATTCGCAACTGGTGCACAGATTAAAGCAGGTTCAAACTGACCACATGTGACAGAGTCTGGAGACGCCGTGGAGAACGTTCTGCTGTCTGAAACATCCTCCAGCATGACCAGTTTGGCAGTGGGTCAGTAATGGTGTGGGGTGGCATTTCTTTGGGGGGCCACACAGTCCTCCATGTGCTTGCCAGAGGTAGCTTGACTGCCATTAGGTACCGAGATGAGATCCTAAGACCCCTTGTGAGACCATATGCTGGTGCGGTTGGCCCTGGGTTCCTCCTAATACAAGACAATGCTAGACCTCATGTGGCTGGAGTGTGTCAGCAGTTCCTACAAGAGGAAGGCATTGATGCTATGGACTGGCCGCCCGTTCCCCTGAATCCGATTGAGCACATCTGGGACGTCTCGCTCCATCCACCACAGACTGTCCAGGAGTTGGCGGATGCTTTAGTCCAGGTCTGGGAGGACATCCCTCAGGAGACCATCCTCCACCTCATCAGGATCATGCCCAGGCGTTGTAGGGAGGTCATACGGGCACGTGGAGGCCACACACTACTGAGCCTCATTGGGACTTGACATGAAGTTGGATCAGCCTGTAGTGAGTAGGGATCGACCGATAGTTTTTTTAGGGCCGATACCGATAATTGGTGCAGGTTAGCACCGATAACTTATGCCGATATTCTGGTATAAGTTATCGGCTATTTATCCCCCCGTGACACCGCTGCAGATGATTGATTTAAAGCGGGCGCTTTAAATCAATGAACTGCAGCGGCTTTTGCGGTGCCATAGACCGCCGCCACCCGCTTCTCTCCCCCTGCCTGTCCGGGGGTCCTCCTGAGTTCTCCTTTTAAGGCATTTGATTCCTAATTCAGTTTACGACAGTGCATACACCTAAACCCCCCCCCCCCCCCTCCCCCCCTGTAGGGTAAATGCACTTGCTTTCCGCACTATAGTGGGTATATCGCCACCCAGTGGCATTGTGCAGATGCCCATACTGTAGTCTGTCTGTGCCTTCAGGTTGGAGCTCTGTCCGTTTTCTTCCCTTTTCATCTGCAGAGTCTTCAGTATTCAGGGTAATAGTTGTGGGATGAAGCGGAGAGGCACTTTCTCTTGCACGTTGCTGCACTCCCCCTCATTCTGTATGAGGCCTGGACCCTGGCACTTAGTGGGTCACCTAATAAGCACTTTCCTGGCGCTGGTTGCTGTTTCCCCAGGCAGGGACACTCCGGCAGCCATTCTTAAGCCCATTGTATCTGACTGACTGACCATCACACACTGTAATTTCACTTTTTTATATATAATCCACCTACAGGATTAACCTGGCGTTGCCCTTGTCTTTGAAATCTCAGCTCCTATTGTTAGAGCGCCGTCCCTGCCAGTCTGCCCGCTGATCAGATGTTCCTGCTGTTCTGGAGAAATGCGGAGACCTAAAGTCTATACTAGCAGCCTCCAGCTGTTGCGAAACTACAACTCCCAGCATGCTGAAAGTTGCAGTTTCACAACAGCTGGAGAGCCATAATTTGAAGCTCACTGGTGTACAGCAATATAAACCATAGCTTCTGTAATCTACCTTTGCTGAGCTGCATTATAAAAAATTTATTTGGGTAAAAATTTTGTACCTAATTTTTTTTTTTCATCATTTTAAAAAATTTTTTGGAGATGGAAGCAGCCATGTTTTTTTTCTCAACCTGGGTAACCCCCTGTCCAGGCATGCTAGGACTTGTAGTTTTGCAACAGCTGGAGGCACACTAGTTGAGGAAATTCTAGTGTCTTGTGAACTGGAGGACCCAGCATGTCCATACATTACACACAGTCTGTTGATTTCAATGGGAACTGCGCAGTACTTGATTTCCCCTGTGGTGGTGCTGTATAGAAACTGAACACCTATTCCCAGGTTCTCCCAAGGATAAACACAGACAGACTGCAAGTCCTAGAGGAGAGTCCCTTATTTAGGACCCTTATCTATTCGCCAGCCTGTCCGTATTCACTCTTGGGAGTAGCTGGAAATAGATTTGATTTCCCTTCAGCACCCCCACAGGGGAAATGAAGTATTGCACACTTCCCATTGAAATAAATGAACTGTCTAATGTGTAGGCGTGCGGAGTCCTCCAGTGCAATAGACATCCTTAGCTAGTAGATCAGGGGGTCCTGAGTAAGGGGCAAGAGTGTTTCTTGCTTTAGGAGGACCAAACATGTCCACACGTTTCCTAGATTGCCCATTAATTGACTTCAATTGGAACTGTGTAATTCTTAAAGGGGTATTCCGGTGGGGGGGGGGGGGGGGAATACATATATTAAAAAAAAAAAAAAAAAAATTCTTAATCCTTCCAGTGCTTATTAGCTGCTCAATACTACAGAGGAAACTCTTTTATTTTTGGAACACAGAGCTCTCTGCTGACATCACGAGCACAGTGCTCTCTGCTGACACCTCTGTCCATTTTTAAGAACTGTAAAGAGTAGGAGAAAATCCCCATAGAAAACATTATGCTGTTCTGGACAGTTCCTAAAATAGACAGAGATGTCAGCAGAGAGCATTGTGTTCCAAAAAGAAGAAAAAATTCCTCTGTAGTATTCAGCAGCTAATAAGTACTGGAAGGATTAAGATTTTTTTTTTTAATAGAAGTAATTCACAAATCTGTGAAGTCAGTCAGGAAGGAAGTCATCTGTGGTTTCTGAATGTCAGCAGATAAGCGTTACGCAGCCGCCCTTTATCATGTGACACCCCCACCCCCCAGTACAAAGACTCTTTTTATATAGTGCAAGTTTAAAAGAAATAATTAACTTTCTCTGAAGCGACGGCAGAACATAGATACATAAATAAATAAATGGCCCTTGGGGGCCCCGCATACTTTCCTATGGGATGACTACAGAGCATAAATGTGCAGTGGCCTGTGTCAGTCTATACTGTATCTCTGGAATTCTTTCCATGAACCAGGAAGCTCTGGATGAACGTTGTTAGATCAGTGGTCTTCTAACTGGCCCTTCAAATGTTGCAAAACTACAACTCCCAGCATGCCCGGACAGCCGTTGGCTGTCCGGGCATGCTGGGAGTTGTAGTTTTGCAACATCTGGAGGTCCACAGTTTGAAAACCGCTCGGCTAGGTATATAAAATATATATTTTGCAAACTAAATTTGTGTTAATATTTGGCAGAACCCACATCAGTCCTTCCCTTGTGTCTGATACGGTTTATCTGAGGCCTCAGATTGTATCACACAACTGCTGGCAGGAGTTCACAGGTTGGCAGAGGTGGCCGTCATGGCGCAGGATACGGTATATTGGTTACAGGGAAACACTCGCTGCCTGTGGATGCCTTTATCTGCTGCAGATGTAGAGCTGAGCCGTGTATCTTCGCGCACTGTTTACCCCATCAGAGCTACCAGCGGCTGCTTATCTGCTGGAAGAAAACGTGGCATGGAGGTGCCACCGCCTGCCCGCATAACACAAGGATGCACTGGTGATGAGGAGAGAACTGGAGTATAATACAGGAAATAACTCAGGATCAGTACAGGATAAGTAATGTAATGTATGTACACAGTGACCTCACCAGCAGAATAGTGAGTACAGCTCTGGAGTATAATACAGGAAATAACTCAGGATCAGTACAGGATAAGTAATGTATGTACACAGTGACCTCACCAGCAGAATAGTGAGTACAGCTCTGGAGTATAATACAGGATATAACTCAGGATCAGTACAGGATAAGTAATGTAATGTACACAGTGACCTCACCAGCAGAATAGTGAGTACAGCTCTGGAGTATAATACAGGATATAACTCAGGATCAGTACAGTATAAATAATGTAATGTATGTACACAGTGACCTCACCAGCAGAATAGTGAGTGCAGCTCTGGGGTATAATACAGGATATAACTCAGGATCAGTACAGGATAAGTAATGCAATGTATGTACACAGTGACCTCACCAGCAGAATAGTGAGTGCAGCTCTGGGGTATAATACAGGATATAACTCAGGATCAGTACAGGATAAGTAATGTATGTACACAGTGACCTCACCAGCAGAATAGTGAGTACAGCTCTGGAGTATAATACAGGATAGAACTCAGGATCAGTACAGGATAAGTAATGTAATGTATGTACACAGTGACCTCACCAGCAGAATAGTGAGTGCAGTATAAGTAATGTATGTACACAGTGGGGGAGACTTATAAAAACCTGTGCTGAGGAAAAGTTGCCCATAGCAACCAATCAGATCGCTTGTTTCAGTTTCCAGAGGCCTTGTTAAAAATGAAAGTAATCTGGTTGCTATGGGCAACTTTTTCCTCTGCCAGGTTTTGATAAATCTCCCCCGGTGACCCTACCAGCAGAATAGTTAGACTCCACGGCTGCGTTTTTTTTGTTCAGCACATATTCCGGTTTTCCAGCAGCTGCTTCCTATATCGCCTGCCGGTAATTGGAACAATAAGCGATTAACCTGAAGATCAAAGGCAGAGTTTTTTTTATTTTTTTTAACTCCAAAACCCCCTGGGCATTAACTTCTCTCGGGATTTATGAGAAGAACGTTATTCATGAGACCCTGTTACATTTATTGGACATGATGAGGTGATTTGTGAGGTCTGTCACCTAGAATTGCTTTACAAAAATCTGATTAATAGGGCGAGAAGAGTCGGCTCCAGCTGGTGCGAAAACTACCAACACGCCCCCGACACTGTTGGGGCATGCTGGGAGTTGTAGTATGCCGGCAGTATGTTTGAAGGGGTACTTTACTACCCTAACGTTCGTAAAATTGTGTTCCGAGCGCTGGGTGAGGGCTGCGGGGGTCGTGATGTCACACCACACCCCCTCAATGCAAGTCTTTGGGAGGGGGCGTGGCTATGCCACGCCCCCTCCCATAGACTTGCATTGAGGGGGTGTGGTGTGACATCACGACCCCCGCAGCCCTCACCCAGCGTTCGGAACAAAATGTTCCGAACGCTAGGGCAGTGGAGTACCCCTTTAAATTCAGGGAAAAAAAACTAAATAAAAGGAGCGGACAGTCCACTTATCCTTGACCATAACACAGGTTAAAACAGTAGAAAACTTCAGATGACTGACTTCAACGAGGGGAGCTGTGTCCAAAACATATTTTATTTTCATTTTTTAATCAACTGGTGCCAGAAAGTTAAAGATTCTATAAAAAAAAAAAAAAAAATCTTTACCCTTCCAGCACTTATTAGCAGCTGTATGCTACAGAGGAAAATCCATTTTTTTCTTTTCTTTTTAATTATTTTTTTTTTGTCTTGTCCACAGTGCTCTCTGCTGACACCTCTGTCCATGTCAGGAACTGTCCAGAGCAGCATAGGTTTGCTGACATGGACAGAGGTGTCAGCAGAGAGCACTGTGGACAAGACAGAAAAGAAATTAAAAAAAGAAAATAATTTCCTCTGTAGCATACAGCTGCTAATAAGTACTGGAAGGGTTAAGATTTTTAAATAGAAGTAATTTACAAATCTGTTTAACTTTCTGATCACACTGTATGCACTTTTGTTGTGTTTTCTTAAGACATGAGAATCCACCAGTCATAACAAAATGCATGTTAAAAAAAAAAAAAAAAAACTTGCATTCAGCTGTTGCAAAACCACTACTCCCAGCATGCCCGGACAGCCACATGCTCGAAGTTGTAGTTTTGTACAATCTCCATAGTCTCCCCTCCAGCTTTGTGTATACTTTAATCTCTATGGGATCAGGATATATAGATGTACACCTCCCCTCCAGCTCTATCTGTATACTGCTGCTATCTCTATAGGATCAGGATATATAGTAGTTATACACCTCCCTGCGTTAAAGGGGTTCTCCGCCATAAGGTGATTTTAGTACGTACCTGGCAGACAGTAATGGACATGCTTAGGAAGGATCTGCGCTTGTCTTGGGGCTAAATGGCTATGCTGTGAGATTACCACAATACTGTGTCTAGCTGTTTGTGAACTGGTGTTTCCTGTTTTACTTTTTCTTTGACTACAAATCCCACAATTCCATCTTCCTCCCTCCCACACATCAGCCACCCCACCCATTGAAACATAAATGAGCTGCATCCATTCAAAAGACCTGTGGTTTTCAATCAGGGAGCCTCCAGCTGTTGCATTAGTTGCAGATTGATCCCTCCACCCATTGAAGCAGACAGGCTCCCTGTCATCAGCTGACTAGTGATGTCAGGTCTCGGCCGCATTGCAACCTGGGAAAAATCTGAGACAACAGTCATTTTGTATGCGGTTAAAAATAAATATTTGGGTGAAAATCACATAAGAATTGTGAGAAAACCGTCGCACACAGGTACAGACACTATATTATGAACTACACTAACTTTACAGCCCCTGTAGCATAGTCAAATAAAAAATAAATAAAAAATTCCTGTAATACCCCTTTAATTCTGCTTAGTGCACATTAGAATTCTATTGAAAACAATCGGAAGCTGCTACATCTTAATTTCTGGGCAGAATTTCTCAGTTTGTAAATTGCGTAGTGCGAATGCTCTTACGGTGAAGTTGGATTCGGACTACTCCTTCTTGTTCTTCAGTGCCCCCCTGTATAGTGGTATTAGCCCTTCTGATCAGGCCTCTGCACATCTATAGGTTGTGCGTCCCTTTAATTTCGCCCGTCTGCTTGTGTCCAGATGTGTTGTGGCTGCAGTGTTGGATATATACCGTAATCTCGCTGTCATCCGCGCCGGCGTATTTTTGGGATGAAGCGGCCAAGATAGTTTTTGTCAGATTTGACCTTCTTCTTCTAAGTCGCCTTAAGCTGTTTTTTGTCTAAAAATAACCATGTGTGCAGCTGTGCCACGTAGTGAGTGACGGGCGCCGCGCACGCAGCCAGATGAGCCGCACCGGGGCCTTTATTATACACTGATTTATGGAATCCTTCTCACAATGTTCACACCAGTCATTTGCAGCCAGTGGCTCTACTACTCTGGAAGAACCGCAACTCCCAGCATGTCCTGAGTGATAGTTCTGCAGCAGCTGCCACTGGTTTACTTTCCTGCATCGTTTTAAAGGGGTACTCCGGCGAAAAACATCTTATCTCCTATCCAAAGGCGCTGGGTCTGGAACACGGAAGCTTGGAGCCTCAGTGTTTGTGACGTTACACCACGCCCCCTCTATTCATGTCTATGGGAGGGGGCGTGGCGGCTACGTAGTAGCCGTCACGCCTCCTCCCATAGACATGAATGGAGGGGGCGTGGCGGCAGTAGTCGCCAGTCATCGGGCAAGGAATGGAGTTCGCTCCGGGACCCCCGCAATTAGACATCTTATCCCCTATCCTTCGGATGGGGGATAAGATGTTTTTTTGCCAGAGTACCCCTTTAAGCCATGGTAAGCCAAGTGCAGGTAAACTTGGTCATAAAAAAGCACTCCAGCCAACTTCCTGTAAGTTTCGGGAGGACATAATCACCCTTCGGATCCCTCCTGCTTGCTGCCTGACCCCTCCCCTCCAGCTCTATCTGTATACTGCTGCTATCTCTATGGAATCGGGATTAGAGATGAGCGAACTTACAGTAAATTCGATTCATCACGAACTTCTCAGCTCGGCGGTTGCTGACTTTTCCTGCATAAATTAGTTCAGCTTTCTGGTGCTCCCCTGGGCTGGAAAAGGTGGATACAGTCCTAGGAAAGAGTCTCCTAGGACTGTATCCACATTTTCCAGCCCAGGGGAGCACCGGAAAGCTGAACTAATTTATGCAGGAAAAGTCATCAACTGCCGAGCTGAGAAGTTTGTGACGAATCGAATTTACTGTAAGTTCGCTCGTCTCTAGTGAACACCAACAGCCTAACTAGATGCAGTGATGAGACTCCACACCCCCAGAGGATTCATGGGAAATGTAGGCAGCATTAGGAAATCATTTCAGCGATGAAATTAGTGGCTAAAAACCAATGCCTGCCACATCAGCTAAAACTGGTACGGTATATGTACAAGGTATACACAAGAACCTCTACATTATTCTGTTTATAGCCTATGTTACACTATATAAACAAAAATAAACATTTCCTGAAGTATTTTACCCATGAGGCATCACCCTCCTATTAATTGGATGGCCTTCCCATTTCTAGACTGGAAATTGTGTCCTTTATTGCTCATTACCCAGCTTTTCCTGGAGACAGATTTTAACAAATTGTTGAATAGATTAACAATGTGCTGTAAGGGGGCGACTCGCTGACCCCTATTTACAGGGTAGTTCCTTAATGCCATATTTGTGGGATGGAATTGTAGAAGACTCCTTCCTATACGAGCTGTGTCTATATATAACTATGCGGGGGTTAAAGTTTACCCAAGGTGCCGGTCTGTCTCCATTACAGATGGGTGATTGTTCTGCTGGTGGCGGGATAGGTCTTGGTATCTTACACTTCAGCTTCTGTCTCTGCGCGGTCTAATCCGGTCTCCTCCTCCCTCTCTGGGGTACGTGCAGCGGCCTTGGCAGAGACTGGAACAAAAAGACTTTATATATATGTATATATATGTGTATATATATATATATATATATATATATGTATGTATGTATGTATGTATGTATATATATATATATATATATATATATATATATATATATATATATATATATAATGTATGTGTGTGTATATATGTATATATATATATATGTGTGTGTATATATGTATGTGTGTGTATATAATTATATGTGTATATAATTATATGTGTATATGTATGTGTATGTGTATGTATGTATATGTATATGTATATATATATATATATATATATATATATATATATATATATATATATATATATATATATATATATATATATATATATATATATATTATAGATATTATAATCTATTCAGTGCAACGAGATGGACAGAACGCATATGTGAGAGCGGAACGTGCGCAGGGCCTATGGGTGACTCGCAGCATGAAGTGTATAACTACTATATATACTTTTCCCATAGAGAGAGCAGTAGTATACAGATAGAGCTGGAGGGGAGGTATAGAACTACTATATATCCTCATCCTAGCAGCAGTATACAGAGAGAGCTGGAGGGGAGGTGTATGAATACTATATATCCTCATCCTAGCAGCAGTATACAGAGAGAGCTGGAGGGAAGGTGTATGAATACTATATATCCTCATCCTAGCAGCCGTATACAGAGAGAGCTGGAGGGGAGGTGTATGAATACTATATATCCTCATCCTAGCAGCCGTATACAGAGAGAGCTGGAGGGGAGGTGTATGAATACTATATATCCTCATCCTAGCAGTAGTATACAGAGAGAGCTGGAGGGGAGGTGTATGAATACTATATATCCTCATCCTAGCAGTAGTATACAGAGAGCTGGAGGGGAGGTGTATGAATACTATATATCCTCATCCTAGCAGCAGTATACAGAGAGAGCTGGAGGGGAGGTGTATGAATACTATATATCCTCATCCTAGCAGCAGTATACAGACAGAGCTGGAGGGGAGTCTATGCGCATTGTGCAAAACTACAACACCCAGCAAGCCCGGACAGCCAAAGGCTGTCCGGGCATGCTGGGAGTTGTAGTTTTGCAACAGCTGGAGGCAAGGTTTTTTTTTTTTTTTTTCTTTTTTTTTTTTTTTTAACATGCATTTTTTAGTTGTGACTGGTGGACTCTTCTGTCTTAAGAAAACACAACAGCGTTCCGGACTCTATGTTCCGCAATACAGGGCTACGCTAAAATGCAATCTCACTACAAAGATGGCGCTTATCAGTTTTGCCTTTCTGGGTGCGTTCAACTTTTGTAAAATGACAACTCCCAGCAAATGCTATTGTGGGTGATATTTTTTTATTTTTATAATTTTTTAATTTTTTTTTATTTTTATTTTTTTAATGTATTTAATTTTGTCTTTAACCCTTTCACAGTTTATTACTGCATTCAGAGTACCACTCCACGGGTTGGATGCAGAGCGCCCGGCTTACAGAGTGTAAGTTGTGTAGCCATAGAATCACATTGCTCCTTGCCTCCGCCAGCCATATGAGAGCGTGCAGAGTGCACTCTTGTATACAGTACCGGAGGCCGGACTCCCGTCACTTTACTGACTGGAGTCCCTGCTCCTAGCTGGGGTAAGCTGTGCCTGCGTCATACTGCGTGGGTATGGCCAGGGCTGGGCAGAAGGTATATATACCGCTGTACAGGATAGACTTAAAGGGGTACTCCGGGGGAAAAAATTTTTTTTTTTTTTTTTTTTTTTTTTCTGGTGCCAGAAAGTTAAACAGATTTGTAAATTACTTCTATTTAAAAAATCTCAATCCTTCCAGTACTTATCAGCTGCTGTATTCTCCACAGGAAGTTCTTTTCTTTTTTTTTTGAATTTCCTTTCTGTCTGACCACAGTGCTCTCTGCTGACACCTCTGTCCATTTTAGGAACTTTCCAGAGCAGAAGCAAATCCTCATAGCAAACCTATCCTGCTCTGAACAGTTCCTGATATGGACAGAGGTGGCAGCAGAGAGCACTGTGGTCAGACAGAAAAGAGATTCAAAAGGAAAAGAACTTCCTGTGGGTCCTACAGCAGCTGATAAGTACTGGAAGGATGAAGATTTTTAAATAGAAGTAATTTAGAAATCTGTTTTGACTTTCTGGCACCAGTTGATTTAAAAAAAATAAAAATAAAATACTTTTCCACCGGAGTACCCCTTTAAGTAGTGAGACACACTTGGGAAGATTTATCAAATCCTGTGTAGAGGAAAAGCTTTGCTGTTGTCCATAGCAACCAATAAGATTACTTTTATTTCATTTTTTTAAAAATAGAAAAGTAATCTGACCGGTTGCTATGGGCCACTGCATCCCTCTTCTCCTACCCAGGTTTTGATTTTTGATTAACTCGCGCGCGCGCCCCCCCCCCCCCCCCCCTTTGGAAAACACTGCCATATAGTCCAACCTAAGTAGTCAGAGGACATCTTGTCCTCAGAATGTCTCAGTAGTGCAGCCTCAGCCTTTGGGCTTTTTCGCTTTAAAGGGGTATTCCAGGAACTTTGTATATATTATATTATATTCTCAATATATCAACTGGCTCTAGAAGGTTAAACAGATTTGTAAATTACTTATATTAAAACATCTTAATCCTTTCAATAATTATCAGCTGCTGAAGTTGAGTTGTTGTTTTCTGTCTGACAACAGTGCTCTCTGCTGACATCTCT
Source organism: Hyla sarda (assembly GCF_029499605.1). Taxonomy (NCBI): domain Eukaryota; kingdom Metazoa; phylum Chordata; class Amphibia; order Anura; family Hylidae; genus Hyla; species Hyla sarda. The sequence continues at coordinate 19,705,925 of NC_079196.1, read as the reverse complement.
GCTTGTCTCGGGAACTGCACAGAGTAGAAGGGGATTTGCTATGGGGATTTGCTTCTACTCTGGGCAGTTCCCGAGACACGTGTCACCGGAGAGCACTTAGACAGAAAAGAACAACTCTACTTCAGCAACTCATAAGTACTGAAAGGATTAAGATTTTTTTTAATAGAAGTAATTTACAAATCTGTTTAACTTTCTGGAGCCAGTTGATATATTTTTTTCCAGGAAAACCCGTTCAGTAGAGGGATTTACCATATTATTTTTTCTCTAAAGCCACCCATCGCTATCCCTGACAGAGATTAGAAGGATGGAGGGGTCACCTGTCAATCACACGGCTGAAGCTTCTGTCGGGCAGGACTTACTGTAAGCGCGCCTCATCTAGAAGACGCAGTATTAAGGATCCTTACAGAACAAGGTCGTCTTGCTTAACCAAGGGTATAGGGGGTATTTGCTGAAAATTTGAGCACTTAAAGTAATTGGGCTCCGTAATTGACAGCATGGGCGACTGTCTGTAATCCACTCTGCTGGACGTGTGGGATCAAATGTAGTAAGCGGCTTCCTCAGTCGCACTTGTCAATCATTTAGGGCAGTGGTCTCCAACCTGCGGACCTCCAGATGTTTCAAAACTACAACTCCCAGCATGCCCGGACAGCCAACGGCTGTCCGGGCATGCTGGGAGTTGTAGTTTTGAAACATCTGGAGGTCCGCAGGTTGGAGACCACTGCCCTAAATGATTGACAATGCTGGGAGTTGTAGTTTTGCAACATCTGGAGGTCCGCAGGTTGGAGACCACTGATTAAGGGAATGGTATTAGACTCCATATGGACTCTGTATGTTCACATCATGGCTATCATGATGTGAACATAGTCCTGGTTACCCCGGCCTCCTGATAATGCGCATTTTATTTGTTGATGACCAAATGATCAGTGATTGGGCTTATTGTGGTGGCAATTTCTCTCCAGTGCCGCCGCAGGTGAAATGAGGTATTAAAACCCAGTAATCATTAAAATCGGTGAGCTGTCTGTGCTATGTACGGTCATATAGGGTCCTCCGGAGCAGGGCACTCTTCGAATAAGTACGGTAATAGGTTTTTAGATCTGACTGGATATCAGGGGAAATTTTAAATGCAATGTGTAATCAAAAATGTTATTTAAACAATTGGTCTATTTCTATCATTTCGGATTTTTTTTATATTTTAAAATTTTTACTATCCTATCGAAAGCCACAAGGAGGGTCCAGCAGCACACCAAGGTAGAAGCAAAACGTGCTTTATTTAGCCCATATACAAGTGGATGCGACGTTTCGCCAACCTCTCGCTGTCTTTATCAAGCATGTTCAAGGGATCACAACTCTCACACACACATATATATATATATATATATATATATATATATATATATATATATATATATATATATATATATATATTTATTATTATTCTTAAAGTGCATCAAATATGATAAATACAAAAATCACATAAAAATCCAAATAGTAATCTCTTTTATAAAACATTCTGTGCAAAATACAACAGCAGAAAAAAACAAGAGGACAGCGCCTAGCGTAATTCTGTGTAAAAAAATAAAAAAAAACAAGGATCCAAAGTGCAGGTGTTGTGCTCACCTGGCTGGATACTTGGGTTCATGCATGTAACCCCTCCGTATGGGGTACAGACGTATGGATCTCGAGCGGCAGCCTGCAAACTGTAGGACTGATCACCTTGCAAAGGGCGGTCAGTATTCGTAGACAACTGGATACGGCAGGAAAAACTTTTTGCGCTGGCGCTGCTTTCATGCGATCTACTTCAGACTCCGTATAAGGGGATATAGTATAAAAAGGTTTTATTGTTAAATAAAAAAAAAAAAAAAAATGACGCTGTGCAAAACGCGTTTCAGGACTATTTTCCCTTTATCAATTGCTTAAAGACAGCCCATTTTTAAGCAATTGATGAAGGGAAAATATAGTCCTGAAACGCATTTTGCACACGGTCATATGTTTTCTTTTCTTTTTAAAGTAAAAATAAAACCTTTTTATACTAAATCCCGTGATACGGAGTCTGAAGTGGATCGCATGAAAGCAGCGCCAGCTCAAAAAGTTTTTCCTGCCATATCCAGTTGTCTACAAAATACAACAGTATACAGACAATACAGTGCAATGATCTTATCAATAAAGTTCAGCGGTGTGAGGTTAAAAACAATTAAAAACAAAAGTGGGGGGATAGAACATACCGTGCTAGCGTTCCTGTTGTGTACGAGCGCCATCACCGTCTGATGCGCCAAGTGATCAGTAATTCACAGTGACTGCAACCTGGCTCTGATGTATTATTATTATTTATTTATTTATTTAAAAAAAATAATTTGTGTATGTGTATATATATGTGTATATATATATATATATATATATATATATATATATATATATATATATATATATATATATATATATATATATATATATATATATATATATATATATATATATATATATATATTAATATATAGTGTGAAACAGACTCAAAGTTCTGTATAAATCATTTTGCAGCAGCCTCTTCGCTATCACAGACAGGATTACAGTGAAAAGTGGCACCAGTATATAGAAAGACAATAGATGATGATCACAGCTCAGCTTCCCCCGCCATGTGAAATCTCCTTAGCAAAGTTCACATAGCACGTCCAGACACCTTTTCCTATTCATGTCATTGGGACCGCTCCTGTCTATTGTTGCCTATCTCCAAATGCTGTTAAATATTTAGTACATTACAGGCGGTGGTCTCTGCTATTGCCCCTGAGGCGGTTACCAGTTCTGCCCTACTGAATGTTGTATGTGTAGGTAGGTGTAGAAGATGTTCGTGGTTCTCGCAGCCTTGGGGCTTGTATACTTGGCAGGTTGAGAAGCATTACCAGTGACAATGATAGCTTACTGGTTATTGGAAGGATAAACCTGCTTATTAAACCAGTTAAACTGTCCGGACGTGTACAATGTATGAGATTCCAGGGGAAGTTGGTGCCAATAATTCGGGAGTCCCTGTTATCCAGCGTCCATTGATTGAGTAAAAGTACTTGATTTACTCTGATCCCAAAATGTATGACTGTCAGTTCAACTTTTTTTGTTTTCTCCTCCAATGGTTCTAGATCTCGCTACATAAGCACAGAACTTGGCATCAGAGAGCGGCTCTTCGTTGGTGTCCTGACCTCCAAGACCACCCTGAACACCCTAGCTGTAGCGGTCAACCGGACCCTAGGCCACCGGCTGGAGAAGATTGTCTACTTCACGGGTATGCGAGGTCGAAAACTCCCTCATGGCATGACTGTGGTGACCCACGGAGATGACCGGCCCATCTGGAACATGTACCAGACCGTGAAGCATCTGTTGGATCACTACATCCAAGAGTACGACTGGTTCTATCTTGTCCAGGACGACGCCTACACCGAGGCCCACCGCATTACCAAGCTTGCCTCACACCTAAGCATCGATGCCGACTTATACCTCGGCCGGCCTGAAGAATTCATTGGCGGTGACACTGAGGGGAGGTACTGCTATGGCGGATTTGGGTATCTACTTTCTCGAAGCCTCCTGAAAAGGCTACAGCCTCATTTGGAAAGCTGCCGCAATGACATTCTTAGTGCCAGACCTGACGAGTGGCTGGGAAGATGCATCATAGATTACACCCATGTCAACTGCGTAGAAGAGCACGAGGTAAGACTTGGTGCTTGTGAATGGCGCTTATCACTTCTATTTCACCCCCCCCCCCCCAAAAAAAAAAATGGAAGAGGGGGGGGGGGGGATTATAGATAGAGAATTTTTATATATATATAATTAGTAATAATAAATATAAAATATTAATTATTTATTTTTATTAATCTTTTCTAAATACATTTTTAATCTTTTTTTATTTTTGAGATCTGAAATCACTGGCCCAAAGTTTGAGGATGCACAACTAAAGACAATGGGGGAGATTTATCAAAACCTGTGCAGAGGAAAAGTTACCCATAGCAACCAATCAGATCGCCTCTGCAAAATTAAAGAAGCAATCAAATTGGTTGCTCTGGGCAACTTTTCCTCTGCACAGGTTTTGATAAATCTCCCCCAATATGATTTTTGTCATAGGGAAGTTGGATGAATCCAGAACAATATATATGTACTACTTAAATAGTGGAGGGGATTAAAAAAACAAAACAAAAAAAAAAATAAACTTTAATTGGTTGGAGATCTGAATTTGTAAAGCAGCGTTTTCCAAACAGTGTATCTCCAGCTGGAGCTGTTGCAACTCCTGATGAGAGTTGTAGTTTTGGAACAGCTGGAGACACCACCATTAAAGGGGTACTCCGCTGCTCAGCGTTTGGAACAAACTGTTCCAAACGCTGGAGCCGGACCCGGGAACTTGTGATGTCATAGCCCCGCCCCCTCATGACATCACGCCCCACCCCCTCAATGCAAGTCTATGGGAGGGGGCGTGACGGCTGTCACGCCCCCTCCCATAGACTTGCATTGAGGGGGCGGGGCTATGACATCATGAGCTCCCGGCGCAGTCTGTTCCAAAGGCTGAGCTGCGGAGTACCCCTTTTAAGTGTTCACCTGACCTAAATCGTCAGAGGAATAGTCCTCAGAATGTTTCAGTAGTGCAGCCTCAGGCTTTGGGCCTTTAGCATCAAACACTCATGCCTAAGCACAGAGATTAAAATTGTAAAAAGAAAAAAAAATTTTTTTACTAAAGTTAAATACAAGAAATATTCGGCTAACATTGACAATCATTGTTCAGATATTTTTTTAATTTTGAATTAAGAACAGCTAAAATGCATTACTCTTTTTTTATTTGTAGTGATAAATATGTAAATTAATGCTGCCTGAGCTATGGTATTCACATGGTTAAAAATCTAACCTACTATAAAACTATGGTAAAGTGAATGTCTGTGCTCCGCTGTAAGGTATAGGTACGTGCACCGCGGAGGGTATGAAGAAGGCGGCTGCTGTCTTCTCAGCTTACAGCCTTGGAGCCTGAACCGTATGAGAATTTCTAAGGCGGCTTTGTATAACGTACGGACGGCCGCAGCACATACATTGGGGCCGCTGTACGAGAAAGAACAGCAAGGTCTGCAATCCTCAATGCTGGGCACGGAGTACCCACTACCCTGGTTTTTCGGGGAATGGGCTGGAAAACTATGAATGTAAAAAAAAACTAAACCAGAGAAAGTATTAGTTATTGTTTGTACAAGAAATATTTTCAACTTGTTTGTGTTTTACATTAATTTCATGCAGTGATGTGAGGTAAAAAAAATTCCAGCCAGGAAATATACGGTTAACATAGCGAGAGAGCCTGTAAAGGAAAATAAAGATAAGGTTTTACCCTCCCCACCTACAAGCTTTTCCAGGTGGAATATCTTCACCATCAGCAAAAAATTACTTCTAGAATACTGCCCCCTAGTTACATGAATAACTACTGTAATACCGCTTTTATATACAAGAATATAACTACTATAATACCGCTCCTATATACAAGAATATAACTACTATAATACTGCTCCTATATACAAGAATATAACTACTATAATACTGTCTCCTATATACAAGACTATAACTACTATAATACTGTTCCTATATACAAGAATATAACTACTATAATACTCCTCCTATTTACAAGAATATAACTACTATAATACTGCTCCTATATACAAGAATATAACTACTATAATACTGCAACTATATACAAGAATATAACTACTATAATACTGCTCTTATATACAAGAATATAACTACTATAATACTGCTCCTATATACAAGAATATATCTACTATAATACTGTCTCCTATATACAAGACTATAACAACTATAATACTGCTCCTATATACAAGAATATAACTACTATAATACTGCCTCCTATATACAAGAATATAACTACTATAATACTGCTCCTATATACAAGAATATAACTACTATAATACTGCCTCTATATACAAGAATATAACTACTATAATACTGCTCCTATATACAAGAATACAACTACTATAATACTGCTCCTATATACAAGAATATAACTACTATAATACTCCTCCTATATACAAGAATATAACTACTATAATACTGCTCATATATACAAGAATATAACTACTATAATACTGCTCCTATAAACAAGAATATAACTACTATAATACTGCGCCTATATACAAGAATACAACTACTATAATACTGCTCCTATATACAAGAATATAACTACTATAATACTGCTCCTTTATACAAGAATATAACTACTATAATACTCCTCCTATATACAAGAATATAACTACTATAATACTGCTCATATATACAAGAATATAACTACTATAATACTGCGCCTATATACAAGAATATAACTACTATAATACTGCTCCTATATATACAAGAATATATCTACTATATTACTGCCTCCTATATACAAGAATATAACTACCATAATACTGCGCCTATATACAAGAATATAACTACTATAATACTGCTCCTATATATACAAGAATATATCTACTATATTACTGCCTCCTATAAACAAGAATATAACCACTATAATACAGCTCCTATATACAAGAATATAACTACTATAATACTGCTCCTATATACAAGAATATAACTACTATAATACTACTCCTATATACAAGAATATAACTACTATAATACTGCTCCTATATACAAGAATAGAACTACTATAATACTGCTCCTATATACAAGAATAGAACTACTATAATACTGCTCCTATATACAAGAATATACCTACTATAATGCTGCTCCTATATACAAGAATATAACTACTATAATACTGCTCCTATATACAAGACTATAACTACTATAATACTGCCCCTATATACAAGAATATAACTACTATAATACTGCTCCTATATACAAGAATATAACTACTATAATACTGCCTCCTATATACAAGAATATAACTACTATAATACTGCCTCCTATATACAAGAATATAACTACTATAATACTGCCTCCTATATACAAGAATATAACTACTATAATACTGCCTCCTATATACAACAATATAACTACTAGTGACCCCCGTTTCTTTGCCTGCAGGGAATCCGCTATCGTTACTTTGAATTGGGGAAGAACGTGGACCCCGAAAGAGAGAGCGACCCCCGTTTTAAGATCGCCTTCACGGCCCACCCAGTCCTGGACCCGGTACAGATGTATCGCCTGCATAAGCATTTCGCTCTGCTGGAACTGGAGAGGACGTACCAAGAAATAGAGCAGCTGCAGGTAAGTGTCATGGTGGCTACAATACAAGTGATACTTACCTACCCAATCCCTTGCTACTGCTCTTCAGATCAGGGTTTCCCCCAACCAGGCGAGTGCATCCAGCTGTTGCAAAACTACAACTTCCAGCATGACCGGACAGCCAACGGCTGTCCGGGCATGCTGGGAGTTGTAGTTTTGCAACAGCTGGAGGCGGTATGCCACTTTAAGTTATGAACCCTTCCTCCCATAACCCATCAGCTGCTTTAATACACTGGGCCGAGGCCGCCTGTGAACCCTCTGACCCCCTTGTACTCGAAGGCTTCGAGCTGTATTCTCAGTAGTTCGTGAACAACCTGTACGACCGGTTTTGTGCGGCTGCCACCTTATAGAGGAATGCAAAGCAGATGATGGGTTCAGATTATCATCCCCTCCCCCACTACGTGTACGAAGAATGCGAGCCATCGGAAAAATTTTGGCGTAACACAGGATGAGGTTCTAACCATGTCCCCCAGCTTTTATATGGAAACTACTTTGTGCGAGTCACTAGGGGGTTAAAGTGTATCGACAAGCTTACAGCTCTGTGCGCACTGTCCAGAGGAAAAGTTGCCCATAACAACCAATCAGATCGCTTCCTTCATTTTGCAGAGGCCTTGTTAAAAATGAAAGAAGCGATCTGATTGGTTGCTATGGGCAACTCGGCAACTTTTCCTCTGGACAGGTTTTGATAAATCTCCCCCAGTATTCTGGCACGCGTTGTGAGTAGAGATGAGCGAATTTACAGTGATTCGATTCGTCACAAACTTCTCGGCTCGGCAGTTGATGACTTTAGCCTGAATCAATTAGTTCAGCTTTCAGGTGCTTCGGTGGGCTGGAGACTCTCCTAGGACTGTATCCACCTTTTCCAGCCACCGGAGCACCTGAAAGCTGAACTAATTTATGCAGGATAAAGTCCGCAAACGCCGAGCCGAGAAGTTTGTGACGAATTGAATTTACTGTAAGTTCGCTCATCTCTAGTTGTGAGCCTCAAAGGCAAAATAACAGGCAAAATAAATCTATACCTTGATTTGTTGTATAAGTACTCATAATAATTAATAATAGTAATAATAATAAAAATAATACAAATAATAATAATAGAAAAAGAAAAATACTAAAAGAAGAATGGAAGAAATATATTGTTGTTAATAATTTAATTTTTTATTATTATTATTATTATTATTATTATTATTATTATTATTATTATTATTATTATTATTATTTTATTATTAAGAATAACAGAAGAATAAAAGAGAATTATTATATAATTCTTTTCTTATTAGAGAAATAAAGAAAAATGTAATGATAAAATAAAATGAAGACTAAATATTTAATGATATAGATATAGATATATATAATATAATAAATATATAATATAATAAATATATAATATAATATAATAAATATATAATATAATAAATAATATATATAATATATATATATATATATATATATATATATATATTATATATAAATATATATTATATATAAATATATAAATTTATTATGATATTGCTTCCCCTTTTGGGCGTCATTATATAAAGCGTTTTTTGAAATCGTAATGCTGATCGGTAGTTTAATCTCGGAGATTCTGAACCTTTTTATTGATTTCTAGAATTTCAGGTTTGTTAAAGGTTCAATAGTGCCCCCTAGTGTCAGATTGTGGGTACTACACAAAACATTTTTTATCTAGCACTTGTATTAGCCCTGATTATGGGTGACTCTACAACTTGAAGATCTGCGTAGTGCGTGGTTCACATTGTAATACCTTTTTAAGGAATCCCATGGACATGTTGTATTGTACAGGCACCATGTTATTGCCCTTTGTTATCTTTTGTAGACTTTTATAGTAGTTTAGAGTCTCTCATGCTTCTCATGTTCTCTTTGCAGCGAGAAATCCAGAACACCAGCAGCCTGACCGTGGAGGGGGAGCAGTCTGCCACATGGCCTCTCGGGATCAACCGACCCTTCCAGCCCCGGACACGCTTTGAAGTTCTAAAGTGGGATTACTTCACCGAGGACCAAACCTTCTCCTGTGTCGACGACTCTCCAAAGTGTGAGCTCATCGGGGCCGATCTCGCCGATGTCAGCGATGTCATCAGCACAGCCGTCGATGAGTTAAACCGGAAATACCAGCCTGTGCTCCACGTGCGCAAACAGCAGCTTCTAAATGGCTACCGGCGCTTTGACCCGACACGAGGTATGGAATACACGTTGGATCTACAGCTGGAGCTGGTGACTCAGAAAGGCCATAGCCGCTCGATAACCAAGAGAGTCCATCTGGTCCGTCCGCTCAGCGAGGTAGAGATCATCCCGATGCCGTATGTTACCGAAGCCAGCCGCATCAACATCATCTTGCCTTTGACAGCACAGGACAGAGAGCATGCTGACCGCTTCCTTCAGGCCTTCGCAGACATCCAAGGCAATGAGAACTCTCTTCTCACCCTACTCTTCATCTACGACCCCTTCCAAGCTCAGCAGGTGAGCCAAAACGACATCTTTGGCCAAGTCAAGAGCCAAATCGCGGAGTACGAACGCAAGTACCGCGACATCAAGATCCCCTGGATCAGTGTGAAGACTGATGCTCCTTCTCAGATCCGTCTCATGGACATCATCTCCAAGAAGCACCCGGTGGACACTCTGTTCTTCCTCGCAGGTGTCGGCAGCCATGTCAGCTCAGAGTTCCTCAACCGTTGCCGGATGAACACAATCAACAACTGGCAGGTCTTCTTCCCCATCCATTTCCAGGGCTACAACCCTGAGGTGTCTGAGCACGGGCAACAGTCTCACTCAGGGACCCTTGAACTGGTCCGGGATGCCGGGCGCTTTGACAGGGATGTTTTCGATGAAGCTTGTTTCTACAACGCCGACTACATGGCTGCCAGGACAAAGATGGCGGCCGATGCTCAAGAGAACGAGGAAATCCTGGAGATGCTAGACATCTACGAGATGTTTATTCGGTACTCGGGGCTCCATGTCTTCCGAGCCGTGGAGCCGGCACTACTCCAGCTTTACCGCACACGGTCCTGTAACCCACGTCTCAGCGAGGAAATCTATCACCGGTGTGTGCAAAGCAATCTGGAAGGACTGGGTTCTCGGTCCCAGTTGGCCATGCTCTTATTCGAGCAGGAACAGGGAAATAGCACCTGACCATAATCTTAAGGCAACGCCTCAGACCAAGTGTGCTCATGGGGCCTCAAAGACCCTTTAAACTGTTAAATCCATACCAGCACACTGGTGAAGGTGCCAGGAACAAAGCCTTAGTGGCACCTCCTATAACTCTGCCTGGTACGATACAAGGTCTTTGGCCTTTCCGGACAAACTGACATAAAAACTGCCGCGCGGCTGGACGTGAGGGGACCTCCCCCCTCCAATAATGGACCCTCCAGCAGCCTCATGTTTTGTGCTTCCTGCACCCACTTTTGCCATCATTGCTGCTTCTACTACCTGCTCAGAAACTGAAGGACGCGTTACATGTGCCCACGTGCGTCTGTGGTGTTATAGATGCCCGGAATAGAACACTTGAATTTTCCAAACAAAAATTGTCACGTCTTTGTGAACCCTTTTTAATTTATCTCCATGGTCCGTTTGGTTTTCGAAGATTTTTTTTTTTTTTTTTTTTTAACTTTATGGACTCTTTAAGAATTAGAAGGTTTTCACGTTGTCCTGTCCCTGTGCTATAGACTATCCATCCCCCAACAGACAGTTGCCTATTTTTGGAACTTGTAACCATCGCCGTTGGTGGTAACCATTCTGCTGATCCATGTCTGTAGGCCTGCCTCCCATCTATCCAAATATTTGAAATAATAAAAAGGTTGCGCATTTCTTATCTGTCACTGCTTAACAAGTCAGTGCCCACATCCTTTATTTCGTAATTTTGTTTTTTAAGCTTAACCAATCATTTTTATATCATAAATCTATATTTAATGTTTGGGGTTTTCTGTCCTTTCCCTGTGTCCATGTGGTTTATTCTTCCTGGCCACATGCTCATACCCCACACCAGTGTTTTTCAACCAGGGTGCCTCCAGGTGTTGTAAAACTACAACTCCCAGCATGCCTGGACAGCCTTCGGCTGTCCAGGCATGCTGGGAGTTGTAGTTTTGCAACACCTGGAGGCACCCTGGTTGAAAAACACTTCCTCACACTGTCCTGTTTGTGGTCAGTTTTGCAATCCTCCTGTAGTTTTGTTCAGTCGGCCGGAAGGGTTGGCGCAGTGCCCCCCTATATGACCACATTGTGTCTCCTTTTAAATTGGTTTTGCATTTTATATAAATAAAGCTTCATCTTTTGTGATTTTTCTACAAATACTTTGTGTCCGTTACTATTTTTAAAGATCTCAGCTTGCTGTCGGTGAACGAGAACATTCTTGTGTACGAAACTGTCCTGGTTTATTATGGCTTCAGCAAGAAAGGGTAGGATTACACTGCGTTCCTGCCCCCCGTTAATCGGATCAGTCGGCTTCCCGCTAAGGGTGCATGCACACCCCGTTTTTGCTATATGGTTTCAAGTTAAAAACCATACGAAACCGTATGCATTGACTTAATATTGCAAACCGTATGTCAAACGCATCACCCGGTGTAGTCCGTTTTGTGTCTTTTACGGTTTTGTCTTGTTTTTTTTTTTTTTTTTTTTTCTTTTTTTTTTTTTTTTTTTTACCCGTGCCCAAAACCGAAGTCTACCACGTTTTTTGGTCCAGGTGAAAAACCGTATTAAACCGTGTTTTTTTTTAATTTATTTATTTATTTTTATTTTTTTAAACATGGGAGTCAATGGGAACCGTACAGAACTGTATGTGCGTACGGTTCCATCCGGTTTTCACCATACGGTTTTTTACTTTGATTGAAATTTATAGAAAAAAAAACTGCAAACAAGTGAAACTTTATTCAAAATGGAGTGAAAAGTTGAAAACATACGTTTTTTTTTTTTCCTTAAAAAACGGATGCAACTGGACATAATTTTTCAAACCGTATACGGGTTGAAATTTGTACACGCGTTTTTATACAGTTTAGCCAGGTTTTGAGGAATCTGTTTTTCATTGCAAAAACGTGGTGTGCATCCACCCGAACAGGGGCAGCGGATCCCGTTCAATTCTAAGGCTAAATGGAGTCACCCCTAGTGTGCGCTATTTCAACTGGCTCCAGAAAGTAAAACAGATTTGTAAATTGCTTCTATTAAAAAAAATCTTAATCCTTCCAGTAGTTATCAGCTGCTAAAGTGGAGTTGTTTTTTTTTTTTCTTTCTGACAACAGTGCTCTCTGCTGACACCTCAGCTTGTCTCAGGAACTGTCTGAAGCATTAGAGATTTGCTATGGGGATTTGCTCCTATTCTGGACAGTTCCTGAGACAGACAGAGGTGTCAGCAGAGAGCACTGTGGTCAGACAGAAAAGAACTCAACTTCAGCAGCTAAGTGCTGGAAGGATTAAGAATTTTATTTTTTTTTTTTTAAATAGAAGTAATTTACAAATCTGTTTTAACTTTCTGAAGCCAGTTGATTTTTCTTGGAATGCCCCTTTTAAGGGTACGGTCCCATGGTGTGCAAAATCTTCTGCACAGTGGGAAATACGCTGCATATTCTCCATTTCACATACAGCTGTTGGTGTGTGTGTGTGTGTGTGACCGTGACCGAGGCTGGGTTCACATCACGTTTTTCCCCATACGGGAGCGCATATGGCAGGGGAGAGCTAAAAACTTTCGCTCCCGTATCCCTGCGTATGCGGTCCTGTAGGTAATTGATTTCAATGGGCCGACCACATACGGGGAAAAATGAGCCAACCGGATCACTCCGGGCGGCTCATTGAAATGAATTACATACGGGACCGCATACGCAGGGATACGTGAGCGCACGTTTTTAGCTCCCCCCCCTGCCATATGGGGAAAAAACATGCTGTGAACCCAGCCTGAGATGACTGCCCTCAGACCTCACTGAACATACAGGGCCGCCCCCCGGGTAGCTATACTCGTATTTCCCGCTGTGCAGCAGATTTTGCGCAGCTTGACATGCGCTACGTAAGTGCTGCGTGGGACCGTACCCTAACAAAAAACTACTTGATGCAGTTTGTTTTCGTATTTGCTGCAGAAACTTTCTGCATCAAATCTGACCTGTCTGAACTTACCCTAAATGTCCCCCAGTGCACCAAAATACCTATGGAAGACATGCACTTGGGGGAGATTTATCAAAACATGTCCAGAGGAAAAGTTGCCCAGTTGCCCATAGCAACCAATCAGATCGCTGCTTTCATTTTTCAGAGGCCTTGTTAAAAATGAAAGAAGCGATCTGATTGGTTGCTATGGGCAACTGGGCAACTTTTCCTCTTGACAGGTTTTGATTAATCTCCCCCCTTGTGTGTAAACATGGCAGGATGTGGATTCGCTGCCCATGAATAAAGCAACACCGCATCCAAAGCTGCAAAAATAGTGAAATACACTGCAGAAATCTGAAAGTATACCTCTAATTCCTTGTATCGAAAAAATATGGCTTAGGGACATTGGCCTAGGGCAGTGGTCTCCAACCTGCGGACCTCCAGATGTTGCAAAACTACAACTCCCAGCATGCCCGGACAGCCGTTGGCTGTCCGGGCATGCTGGGAGTTGTAGTTTTGCAACATCTGGAGGTCCACAGGTTGGAGACCACTACCCTAGGGGCTTGTACTGCACGTTTAACCTTATGGATTCTATCCCTCATCCGAAATTCCACTATGGAACTGGCAACGTGTGAACTAAGCCGTGGACTTCTCAGTGATATCAATGGGAAGGTGCTGTAAGGGTATGTTCACACTGAGGAATTGGAGAGGAATTTCCACGAGTAAGGCCGGGTTCACACCACGTTTTTGCAATACAGTTCCCGTATACGGTTTGAGCGTCAAAACCGTATGGAACCGTATTGCAAACCGTACTCATTGACTTTGTATTGCAAACCGTATGTTAACCGTATCATGCGGTTGCATACGTTTTGTATCCGTTACGGTTAAAAGCGTTTAATTTCCCGTACTTCAAACCGTAGTCTACTACGGTTTGAAGTCCGTTTGAAAAACCGTATTTAAACCGTATCCGTTTTTTATATAATGGTGGTCTATTAGAACCGTATTCAACCGGATACACTTACATCCGGTTTTCACAATACGGTTTACGAATCTGCACATGCGCAGTTGGTTCCGAAAGTTCCACCAGCTTCTAGAATCTTCTATCTGGGAGTGTTTTTAGTGTAAAACCGTATGCAACCGTATATACGTTTTTTATTATAATGCGGTTTTTAACCGGAATCCGGCATATACGGTTGCATACGGTTTAGTACGGTTTTTAGCGATACGTTTCCTTAAAAAAAACGTGACACGGGAACTGGATTGCAAAAACGTGGTGTGAACCCACCCTTATTCTGCTCGCTCTTTCCAAATCATTCAGCAGTGAAACCCCCATAGAGCTGTGCAGAATTTCAAGGAAGACTGTTCCGCTTGAAGAAAGAACATGTTCTTTCTTTCAGGCGGAATCAGCGTCGTTCTCCCATAGAGATCAATGTTGTGTTTTTTTTTTTTTGTTTTTTTTTCAGTCAGAAGCATTTCTGCGCGGAATTTCCGCATGAAAAAAAAAATGTTATGAATAGAAATACTTGATACTCCTCCTCCGCATGAAACCTGCATTTCCGTGTGGAATTCCGCGCCAAATCTCTGTGAGTTCTTGTGGAAAAGTAACAATATTTTGAGGCAGAAAATTTCTGCTTGATTTCCACCCAAATTCCTCAGTGTGAACATACCCTAAGGTGGAATCCATGTGGAATTCTGCCTGGGTTCACACTACAGAATCTCTGGCCGGAAAAATTCCGGCTGTAGATTCCGAGTGCGGCCAGGGCCGACTGAATCATTCAGCGATGGGGACCACGTGCACATTACGGCCCCCATAGACGGCAATTTCTGGGGTACAGAATTCCTCCTAAAGAATGCAAGCAAGCTCATTGTTTTGGCAGCAGAGTATCTGCCGCTAAAATTCTAACCACGCCCCCTCCCATAGACTTGTATTGAGAGGGCGGGCTGTGACGTTGTGATACTCCGGCCCCTGTATCGGCAGTCATCAGGCTGGGAGCGAAGTTCGCTCTGTGCAGCAGATGACTGGGAAGCTGCAGGAGAGATTACGGGGGGTCCCTGCGGCAGGACCCCCGCGATCAGACATCTTATCTCCTATCCTTTTGGATAGTTGATAAGATGTTTAGGGGCGGAGCACCCCTTTAACATTTTTCAGTATGGCCGCCATTTATCATCACGATTTTTGCATTCATCAAATGTATTGATGAAATAGATGAGAAAAAAAAAATCAAATCGGATGCATCTAAAAAACTAAGTGTTTTTACAGGTTTTTTTTGTTTTTGTTTTTATATATTAAATCTTTTTTGCTTTTCCATCTTCCTACCCTATTCCTAATGTACTTTGATTAAACGGATCAAAACTAAATAATGTTAAATTGTGGTCAACCACTTTCTTCAGGACACCGTAGGCTCCTCGTCCTCCTTGAAAGCGATCACTTTGATATTATAAATCTATTTAATGTTTGGGTTATTTTTTTTTGTCATTGATTTAAATAATAAGAGTTTAATAAAAATGCAACAAATACCATGAGTCGTTTTCTTCATTTGTAAGGTTTGGGGACACGGGGGTGTTTTTATTTTATTTATTATTATATATATAATCTATATAATTTTTTTTATAAAGTTAAAGAACGTTGTGGGGAGGGAGATTCCTAAATCTTTGGTTGCTATGGGCAACAGGGACAGACAAAAACAAATTTGGTTGCCAAGAGCAGCAACCCCAATAACTTCATTTATAACAAATTGTGGTTTGGCTTTCATTTCGTATTCTGCTTTTGAAAAATGTTGCCCATAGCAACCAACCCCGTGTGGGGGGGGGTGGCTTTAGTTTTAAAGAGGTACTCTGGATGCTGCCGCTGCAGGCCTGGAGATCGCGCGGGTCCCCGTGATCCGAAATCTTGTTATTCCCGATCCTTTGGAAATGATATCAACCAGTCACTGTATATATAGTACATGGTGTCCATTCAGATTTGGAAGGCCCCATTCACACTACGGAGATTCCACTCAGATTTGGTCACAAGGAAATACAGAGGGGGAGATTTATCAAAACCTGTCCAGAGGAAAAGTTGCTGAGTTACCCATAGCAACCAATCAGATCGCTGCTTTCATTTTGATGGTTGCTATGGGCAACTCAGCAACTTTTTCTCTGGACAGGTTTTGATAAATCCGCTGGGAGATGAACATGTGGCCTAATCTGTTCGGTAAAACCTATTATCAATGGGTCTGTGAATTTCAGGGCCTATTTTTGTGGCATATGCCAAATGAAATAAGCGCCGATTCCAGATGACAAAGAGCCACAGAGGAATTTCCTCAGTAATATGCCCTAAAGCAGTGGTCGCCAAACTGGGACCTCCCAGATGTTTCAAAACTACAACTCCCTGCACGCCGCCCACTGGGACCCCAATCTTCCGTACGGTGCCCCGGCAGTCTGCTGGAAGAGGGCGTGTTCGACCACCGCATGAATCGGTGGCGGTCACGTGCTATTTGGACAGAAAGCCCGTGGGCCTGTACGGGAGATCACGGGGGGAACACAGCAGTCAACCCTCCCCGATCTGAAACGTATCCCCTCTTAGGCTGCATTCACACCACGTTTTTGCAATACAGTTCCTGTATACGTTTTCAATGTAAAAACTGAACAGAACCGTAATGAAAACCGTATGCCATAAGATGCATCACGTTGTCTGTTTTGCAACTTGTACGGTTTTGTCCTTTTTTTTTTTTTTTTTTTTCCTGTACCCAAAACTGTAGCCTACCACGGTTTTTGGTCCGGCTGAAAAACCATGTTAAACCGTATACGTGTTTTTTTTTTTTTTTTTTTTTTAACATGGGAGTTCATGGGAACCGTACAGAACCGTACGTACATCCGGTTTGCACCATACAGTTTTTGACTTTGCACAGTTTTTTTTCTTGGAATTTGAATTAAACAAGTGAAACCTTATTCATAATGGAGTGAAGAGTTAAAAACTTATACGGATTTTTCCTTAAAAAAAAAGGATGCAACCGGACATCATTTTTCAAATCGTATACGACTTAAAATTCGTACACACGTTTTGATACAGTTTAGTCCGGTTTTGAGGAATCCCTTTTTCATAAAAAACCTGATACGGGAAACTGTATTGCAAAAATGTAGTGTGGATGCAGCCTTAAGATAAGTTTTATATCCCGAAGTCTCATACTGCAGATAGGGGGATAAGTTATAGATCTCAGGGGATTGCATATGGACCCCCAAGGCTGGGGTCACACCTCTCTCTGGGCGTGGCCTGCTGTAGCCAGATACTAGCTGGAAGACAATAGAGAAACATAAAATGCTAAACCAGCAATACATTTCTGTGTGTGATTGTTTTTTGTGATAGTTTACCAAAATTGCAGGTGTGGAGATTTTTTCTCCCATAGACCCCTGTGCAACTGTGTGTTTTGTGCAATTTTTGTGTTTTTTTCCCCCCCTCATTCCCCCCCCCCCCCCCCATTTTTCATGAAAAAAAAAAACCTTGAATCATTTGATCAACTTGTAACAGGAAAAACAACCATAAAACACATATGTACTGAAAGAAAAGTGCTACAGAAAATTCATTAAAAAAAAACACATAGGGGAAGATTTATCATAACCTGTCCAGAGGAAAAGTTGCCCATAGCAACCAATCAGATCGCTTCTTTCATTTTGCAGAGGCCTTGTTAAAAAAAAAAAAAAAAAAAAAAAAAAAACACGATCTGATTGGTTGCTATGGGCAACTATTACTCTGGATAGGTTTTGATAATGTGGTGTCCCGGTACCGTATTGTTTACCTACCTAGTGTGGTGGTCTCCAAAGTCAGAGTAACTGCACTCAGGTAGGGTCCCCCAGGTGGGACAGCCCCTAGTCTCCTCTCTTCTACTGTAATTCTATAAGTGTTTATATATTTAATAATGTGTGTATTTAAGATAATATATAGAGTACTTACCTTGTTGGTGTCGCAGGACCTTTGGTCATGTGACCATGTTAATATCCTCTATGGTATGTTGGAGGACCTTTGGAGGTCCTTGGGTCACATGCTACTCATAACCCTTTGTAATTGTGATTGACACAAGTATTGGACCAATCAGTTCTAGTCCAGCCCCTGCCCATATAAGGGAGCTGTAGCCAATTGTCGCTCTCTTGGGTTGCTGCTCTCATGGATGCCGGACTAGCAGGACGGATCTGTGCAACTTTCAAAGACACGCTAGGACAGAAAACCTACCGGCCTCAGCTGAACTAAACCGTGAGTACTAAACTAATCCCCGCTAAAGCTAGCGTGACTACTGGACTGCAACTAAATCCCCTAAATCCAGTTGAACAGCGCATATCATCCTAAAGACTCTAAATAGCTTGAGGTCCCAACCTTTGTCAATCTCCAAGAGAATTTGCATGTATAGAGACTGTTCCGGTTATGAAGCTTGCATAAAATCTTCAGTAAAAGTTACAACTGTTTTCAGCAAACTCTCCGGTTGTGGACATTTAATTATTCTATACCCCCCTATCGCTCTTGGGAAGGGTGGCGGTAGGACAAGCATTACAGAGGAGCCCTCACCCTGGCGTCACAAATAGAAAGGGTTAACCAGACAGCCTTTAGTCACCGCACAGCTACACTCCATATACCCTACTCCCCCAGGCTATCACAATAAATCTCCCCCCATGAAGCGCAAATAAGATGCTGCAGTTTTCAGTGTTTTTTTTTTTTTCTCCAAACAAAAACATCCAAAAAATGCTAAAAAAAATGATTGTGGCTTTCTAGGGAACTGCATCTATACTTGGCTGGGTCTCTTGATCTGTATATAAATCGATGCCCCCCCATTATTGGTTTAGTCCAATCTGTATCATTGGCTTTGGGCTGCGCCGTACGGCTATTACGCCTGGATGTGATGTGCCAGTCTTCAGCCGCCGATTATGCGCTTGTTCTTTTCCAGGCAAGGATGTTCCTCTAAATGTTCCCATCTGTAAATGAAGTGATTTAGCCCAATCCCCCGGATTATCTGTATCTGATGCCTATTAGCAGTCGGCTGAGGGCACAACCTGCAAGACTGCATTCAAGGCAGAGTTATCATTTCAGGTCAATAGCTTAAGCCAGTGTTTCCCAACCAGTGTGCCTCCAGCTGTTGCAAAACTACAACTCCCAGCTTGCCCGGACAGCCTTTGGCTGTCCGGGCCTGCTGGAATTTGTAGTTTTTGCAACAGCTGGAGGGTACACTGGTTGGGAAACACTGGCTTCAAGTGGTAGTCCACTGGATTTTATTTTTAAATTAACTGGTGCCAGAAAGTTAAACAGATTTGTAAATTACTTCTATTTAATAATCCTTATCCTTCCAGTACTTACCAGCTGCTGTATGTTCCACGGGAAGTTCTTTTCTTTTTGAATTTCCTTTCCGTCTGACCACAGTGCTCTCTGCTGACACTTCTGTCCATTTTAGGAAATGTCCAGAGTAGGAGCAAATTCCCATAGAAAACCTATCCTGCTCCGGACAGTTCCTAAAATGAACAGAGGTGTCAGCAGAGAGCACTGTGGTCAGACAGAAAGAAAAAAAAAATATATAGAACTTCCTGTGGAGCATACAGCAGCTGATAAGTACGGGAAGGGTTAAGATTTTGAAATAGAAGTAATTTACAAATCTAAATTCAAATAGAGAAAACAGACACGGTCGCACATCCACAACATGCACAATGATCTAAGGTTTCTCAGCAACATTTATTAAACTAACAGGTCGTTAGTGTACATTAAAATCATGAAGTGCAAGTCTGCTAGCCACATCACGGCCACCTGTAAGTAGCGGGTCCCTAACGTCCCTGGCATAAAATGGCGCAGCACTGACTAATTTATATATGCCTGGGCTGAGAGGGAGGGGCAGAGTGCAGACCAAGTAAAAAAAAAAAAAAAAAAAGTGTTGGGGGGGGGGGGGAATAGAAAACACAAAACACAATGAGGGACATTTATCAATGTTTGCTTATGTATACCTTTTTTTTTAGTAATTTTTTCTTTACTTTTTTTTTGCTTATGTGCGACTTATTTACCAACTGGTTTCATCCTGTTGATGATTTTCTTTCACGTAAGCAATTTTTTCTTTTTTACTTTGGTTGTAGCTTTTTCTACTCCATGTTTGAGCTGGAGTAAATTTAGTCAGTTTTTAACCTTGTTGCGACTTATTTTTGCGCAGTTGCGACTGTCGCAGTTAATAAATACCTGACTACCCGTAGTCCATTTTAAAATTATTACTTCGTAGTTAAGTTTTGGAAAACTTGCTTTTCTCGCTTTCCAGTCAATGTCGCACGAAAAATCGCGTAGTCGCGGGTGCGAAATTTTTGCGACATTTTTAGTAAAGCCTGTAAATGTGAATTCAAATAGAGGAAACAGACATGGTCGCACATCCACAACATGCACAATGATCTAAGGCTTCTCAGCAACATTTATTACATTTTATGCTAGGGATGTTAGGGACCCGCTACTTACAGGTGGCCGTGATGTGGCTAGTGGGCTTGCACTTCATGATGATAAAGAACACTGATGACCTGTTAGTTTAATAAATGTTGCTGAGAAGCCTTAGATCATTGTGCATGTTGTGGATGTGCAACCATGTCTGTTGTCTCTATTTGAATTCACATTGTGTTTTCTATCCCCCTCTTTATTTATATTTTTACTTGGTCAGCACTCTGCTCCTCCCCCTCAGCCCAGCCCTATATAAATTTGGCAGGAAGCTGCATAGGGCCCCATTCTTCCTGGTAGTCTTCCAGTCTCTGACTGGGAGCACATGGTAAGTGAGCTTTTACACCTGTTCACGCTGGTGTAGTCCTGTGCGGCGTCCATTGCTGCCGCGGCGCTGTGTCTGTGAGGAGGTGCGGCCCTGGGAATGGTTTGAGTGGCATTGGGGGCTACTCTACCAGTGGGTTGTTCCCCCTGTGGGCACTGGTGTTGCGGCGGTGGTGGTTGCCGCTCAGTGCTGCACCATTTTATGCTAGGAACGTTAGGGGCCCGCTACTTACAGGTGGCCGCGACGTGGCTAGTGGGCTTGCACTTCATGATCATAAGGTACACTAACGACCTGTTGCTGAGAAGCCTTAGATCATTGTGCATGTTGTGGATGTGCGACCGTGTCTGTTTTCTCTATTTGAATTCACATTGTAATTTACAAATCTGTTTAACTTTCTGGCACCAGTTGATTTAAAAAACAACCAAACAAATGTTTTCCAGGGGAGTACCCCTTTAAGTTTAGTGCTAAACCATTAGAGCCCAGCTATGATCACTGTCTCGAGTATGACTGTATTGTTTGGTGGGTAATGTAGTCTAAAATCCACCTCCACTCCTCCATGCTCTACACTGCAGCACTTACTTCTTCAGCAGCTCCCGCAGGAGGTTGTGCATGGAGAGTTGATTTCATTTCAGAGCTGCTGCATGTAGACTGAGAGGAATGAGCCGTGATGGTGGTCACAGCCTCATATACTTAGAATTTCACAAGATTTCAGTTTAGGCGGCTGGGCAGATTGGCTGGAATTACATTTAGCTTTGCCGTGGTAATGGGTTTATGAAATTAGTCTTAAAGGGGTATTCCGGCCCTGAGACATCTTATCCCCTATCCAAAGGATAGGGGATAAAGATGTCTCCTCTCGGGGGTCCTGCCGCTGGGGACCCCCGCAATCTTGTATTTGCCACCCACCTGTTTGAGCTGCACGCCGCGGTGCCAGCTCACAAACAGCCAGGTGGCGACCACGGGGCCGGAGTATGGTGATGTCACCCCCGCTATGCAAGTCTATGGGAGGGGGCGTGACGGAAGGGGAAGGGGTTAATGGGCGTGACGGAAGGGGGGGGTGGTCCCAGGGATGGGATAAAGGTACCTTTAGATGCCGCTGTCTAGGCGATCTAAAGGGTTAATAGGCGACCGCGGCGATTGCCGTATGTCGGCTATTAATGCGGCCCTCAGCTACAGGAATCAGCTGGGGGCCGGCCAGTATGACGCGGGCTCGAGTCGGGAGCCCGCATCATACCCAGTTAACGGCACATGGAAGAGCATAGATGTCCTGTCCATGGTTGTTAATGGGTTAAAAAAAAATATTTTTCACCCCTTTAAGTCCACTATAAAAAGGACATACGGCCTGAATGGTGACTCCGGCCATTGAAATGAATGGCATCTGCTGCCCTGCGCTACAGTAAAAGTCAGCATCACGTTTTTAGCATGATGCCAATGGATACATCTAATGAAAGGTGGTAGCGCAAATTTGACCGACCCTTATACAAACTAAATTACTTTGTTTGGTGGGGCGGCAGCTCTAGGAAGAGGCCTGGTTGTTTTTTCTTCTTCCATGTAAGAATTATGGAGCCAAAGTCAGAAGTGGATCCAGCAGGAAGGAGAAGTATAAATCCTTCTTTTATATTTCCCAATCCGTTGGAATACACTTCGGACTTTGGCTCAAAAACTATAGTGGCTGTTTTCCAAAAAACACCCGTTTCCACACAGGTTTTTTTACTGGTGTTTTTTGAAAAAATTACCACTGCATTTTTATAGCCAAACCCAGAAGTGGATCCAGTAGTAAGGAGAAGTAGAAGTCCTTCCTTTATATGTCCTATTCCTTTTGAATATACTTCTGGCTTTGGCTCAAAAACTGCAGTGGCAGTATTCCAAAAACTGCCAGACAAGAACCAAGTGGAAACTTGTTTTTTTGTCCTGCGTTTTTTGGTTTGAAAAAAATGCCTGAAAAAAAGCCAGTGCAATAGCCTGCGTCTGATGTTTTTTCAGGCGTTTTTTCATTTGTGTGGAAATTACATTTTTGGCACCTTTGCAGTAGTGATGAAAAAAAATGTATTTAACGAAATTTTTCATTTTTTATAACTAAATATTAATAAATTTTTAATAAAGTGTGTGTTTCACATTTTTTTCTCTCTTTTTTTTTATTTTTTAGGTAGTACTACTACTCCCAGCATGGAACAGATTGTTCCATGATGGGAGTAGTAGTACCTGTACTAATAGACAAAGCGCCCCGGGTGTCAGTCGTGACACCCGATGCGATTGTCCATAATATAGCAGAGATGCGGAGTGGCTCTATACATCGCTCGCATCTCTGCTCTGTACTCCAGCCAGTGATGTGAATAGAACATCACTAATTTTCTGTCCAGAGTGGTGATTGGCCGGATGGTTGCAGCCAATCACAGCTCTCAGAGGGAAATATGAATAAGTGGCCGGCCGGAGTATAGTGCAGAGATACGAGCGATGTATAGAGCCGCTCCGCATCTCTGCTATAGACAGGACGATCGCAGCGGGTGTCAGTAGTGATACTCGCTGTGATATGTTCTTACCTGCAGGTACTACTACTCCCAACATGGAGCACACTCTGCTCCATGATGGGAGCTGTAGTACCTGCATTAATAGACAGATCGCAGTGAGTGTAACTTCTGACACCTGTTGCGATCTGTCTAATCGCAGAGAGCTGTGATTGGCTGCAACCATCTGGTACCCTACGAAATTTTATTAAAAAAGGTATCTTCGTCACTTTTTTGGATCGCTAGTCTAAAAGAGAATAAAAAACGCCTGAAAAAACGCCAAAGTTAAAACCCACATGGCGTTTTTCTTGGCGTTTTTTTACTCCCATAGACTTTTATGGGAGAAAAACGCCACGATTTCAGAAAAAAAAAACGCCAGTAGCTCAACCTTCTTGCGATTTTGCAATACCGCCAAGGAGCTGAAAAAGCGCCGAAAGGATTAAAAAAAACGCCAAGCTGAAAAAACAGCAAGTGGAAAAAGAATTTTGCGATTTTTCATTGATTTACAGCTAACATCTGGCTGCAGCGTTTTTTGGCCAAAAAAACGCCATGCGGCAGAATTGGCGTTTTTCTTGGCGTTTTTCCCAACAAAAAAACAAGTGTAAACTTCGCCTCATAGTAGTTTTATTCTTGTGCAGGGTGTCTCTCTCTCTGCAGGTGATTTCTGAGAACAGGAGGTCATTTCCCTGTATGAAAATAGTTCTGTATATTAGTTCCTGATCATTCCTGGAATGTCAGCGATGCTGAAGGTGCGGTCAGGTGGAGGTTCTGTCAGGACCAGATTCTTGTCACTTATTAGGGCTTGTTTGCCATCGTTAATTCATGCCCCTTCTGCAATCCATTCGATACTTTTGCAAACGGCTGTAAAAGGATACCATTGATGTTAAAGGGATACTCCGCTGCTCAGCGTTTGGAACAAACTGTTCCGAACGCTGGAGCCAGCGCCGGGAGCTCGTGATGTCATAGCCCCGCCCCCTCATGACGTCACGTTCCACCCCTCAATGCAAGTCATTGGGAGGGGGCGTGACAGCGATCACGCCCCCTCCCATAGACTTGCATTGAGGGGGCGGGTGTGACATTAAAGGGCGGGGCTATGACGTCACAAGCTCCCGGCTCCAGCATTCGGAACCCCTTTTAATGGGATTTTTTTTTACAGTACTTGTCACCTGTTCGCTTCCTGTTCCGTTTTTTTTTGCCGGAGAAATGACACGCAGTATTTTTTTTCCCCCGTCCAAAAAAAAAAATGGAACAAAAACGGATGTAATAAACTTAACATTGGAGTCTATAGCAAACAGATGAGCCTTTAATGTCATCCATTTGCATCCGGTTTTGAACCGTTATGATTTCTGAGCATGCTCAGGAGAGATGAAATCAGCGGACTCCTGCAGTGCTGGGGGACTACTACTCCCATCATGGAACACTCTCGTTTCCATGATGGGAGTAGTTGTAGTCCCGGCTCTGGGAGTCTGTAGACGGTTAATACTAACGGATGAAAAACTGATGTAAAAGGATTCCACTAAATGGCATCCCTTTGCATCAGTTTGCATCCGTTAGTAGTATAATCCGTTTAGTAAGCATTGACGGGAGGACAGCCGAGTGAGAGAGAACGGCCATGTGAACCTAGGCTTAGATGGTCCGAGCCTACCTGTATTAGAGGGCCCCAGTCCACCTGTAACCAGCTTTTTGCTGCAGTCAGCCATTGGCCGCACATCGCACGTGTGGTTCCAAGTGGTGGGGAGTGTCTTAATGATTGTAAAGTTACCAGCAATTATATTTCCCAGCAGTAAACAATGATCTCAATGAACCAAATATCACCCTGTAGCCTTGCAAGGTGTAATGGGGACATATAAGAGGACACCGGTATTAGGAATGGCACACGGTAGCTCCCCTTACAGAGTTTCCAGTTTGGCCCTGAACCCAAGGTTTCTGGAGATGTATAAGGGTTCGATCACACTACGTTTGTGCCCCCAGTTAATCGAATCCCGCTGAAAACAGAATGCTGATGTAAACTGATAATGGAAGCAGCGGACCCCTTTCACTTTTTATTGCCGAAAGGAGTCACCTAGTGCCTACATCCCGAAAGGAGTCGCTATCTCAAAGGCAGAACAGCTCCTGTCACAAGTCCATTTAAAACAGTGGATATATCGTGAACGAAATCTCTAGTGGTGACTCTGTTCTGCCATTGAAGTGATTGGGGTCCGCTGCTCCTATTAACAATATAGATCGACTTCCAATTTTCTCTTCCAGATGCCGACAGACACGATTAACCCCTTAAGGACTCAGCCCATTTTGGCCTTAAGGACTCAGACAATTTAATTTTTACGTTTTCATTTTTTCCTCCTCGCCTTCTAGAAATCATAACTCTTTTATATTTTCATCCACAGACTAGTATGAGGGCTTGTTTTTTGCGAGACCAGTTGTCCTTTGTAATGGCATTACTCATTATATCATAAAATGTATGGCACAACCAAAAAACACTATTTTTGTGGGGAAATTAAAACGAAAAACGCAATTTTGCTAATTTTGGAAGGTTTTGTTTTCACGCCGTACAATTTATGGTAAAAATGACGTGTTCTTTATTCTGAGGGTCAATACGATTAAAATGATACCCATTATTATATACTTTTATATTATTGTTGCGCTTAAAAAAAATCACAAACTTTTTAACCAAATTAGTACGTTTATAATCCCTTTATTTTGATGACCTCTAACTTTTTTATTTTTCCGTATAAGTGGCGGTATGGGGGCTCATTTTTTGCGCCATGATCTGTACTTTTTTTTGATACCACATTTGCATATAAAAAACTTTTAATACATTTTTTATAATTTTTTTTTAATAAAATGTATTAAAAAAGTAGGAATTTTGGACTTTTTAAAATTTTTTTTCGTTCACGCCGTTCACCGTACGGGATCATTAACATTTTATTTTAATAGTTCGGACATTTACGCACGCGGCGATACCAAATATGTCTATAAAAAATGTTTTTTACGCTTTTTGGGGGTAAAATAGGAAAAAACGGACATTTTACTTTTTTATTGGGGGAGAGGATTTTTCACTTTTTTTTTACTTTTACTTTTACATTTTTTTTTTACACTTGAATAGTCCCCATAGGGGACTATTCATAGCAATACCATGATTGCTAATACTGATCTGTTCTATGTATAGGACATAGAACAGAGCAGTATTATCGGTCATCTTCTGCTCTGGTCTGCTCGATCACAGACCAGAGCAGGAGACGCCGGGAGCCGCACGGAGGAAGGAGAGGGGACCTCCGTGCGGCGTTATGAATGATCGGATCCCCGCAGCAGCGCTGCGGGCGATCCGATCGTTCATTTAAATCGCGAACTGCCGCAGCTGCCGGGATCTGTATTGATCCCGGCACCTGAGGGGTTAAAGGTAGTGTGTTTGTACCCTAATGTGTCTTCTCAAACCCTAGATTAAAGGAGTACTCCAGCCCTAAGACATCTTCTCCCCTATCCAAAGGATAGGGAATAAGATGTCTGACCGTGGGGGTCCCGTCGCAGGGGACCCCCTCAATCTTGCGTTTGGCACCCACCTCTTTGAGCTGCACGCCGCGTTGCCAGCTCACAAACTGGCGGGTGCCGACCACGGGCCCGGAGTATCGTGACGCACCCGTGTGACGGCCGTCATGCCCCTTCCATAGACTTGCATAGCGGGGGCGGGGCATCACATGGGGGCAGAGTGGTGACGTCACGATACTCCGGCAGTTTGTGAGCTGGCAGCGAGGCGTGCAGCTCAAAGAGGTGGGTGCCGAATTTTGCCGAAAGGTTTCAGGGGTCCCCAGTGGCGGGACCCCCGCGGTCAGACATCTTATCCCCTATGCTTTGAATAGGGGATAAGATGCCTTAGGGCCGGAGTACCCCTTTAATACAATCCCTGGCTGGGAGGCTTCTTCACCATTCTGTCTGGATGTATTGTTAAGGGTACAATCACACTACATTCTGACCCTTGTCAATCGTATCCATCAGCATCCCACCAACAACCTGATGCCGATGTATACTGTTAATGGGAGCAGCAGACCCCATTCACTTCTATTGTTGAACGGAGTGACCCCTATTGACTCGGGACATATCTGCTATGTTAAGATGACTTATGACCGTGGCTGTTGCACTTTTGAAATAGCTCCGGTTCAGCTATAGGAGTGAATGCGGTCCGCTGCTCCCATAAACAGTATACGCCGGCATCCTGTTTTCGCTGTGATGCTGATGGATACAATCAATAGGGGCCAAACCGTAGTGCGATCGCACCCTCAAGGGGTTGTCTAGCATTAGGAAAACAGAGCTTATTTCTTTCAGAAATTGCACCACATTTGTCTGCAGGTTGGCTGTGGTTTTGCAGGTCAGTTCTAGAGACGAGCGAACTTACAGTAAATTCGATTCGTCACGAACTTCTCGGCTCGGCAGTTGATGACTTTTCCTGCATAAATTAGTTCAGCTTTCAGGTGCTCCGGTGGGCTGGAAAAGGTGGATTCAGTCCTAGGAGACTCTTTCCTAGGAATGTATCCACCTTTTCCAGCCCACCGGAGCACATGAAGGCTGAACTCATTTACACAGGATAAGTCATCAACTGCCGAGCCGAGAAGTTCGCGACGAATCAAATTTAATGTAAGTTCGCTCATCTCTAGTCAGTTCCATTGAAGTGAATGGAGTCAAGTTGTAATACCACACACAACCTGTGGTGGTATTATTGGATGAAATAAGCTTTCGGCTATAGCTATTGCTGGGTAACCTCTTTAAAGGAGTAGTCCAGTGGTGATTCAGTGGTGAGCAACTTATCCCCTATCATAAGGATAGGGGATAAGTTGCAGATCGCGGGGGGGGTCCGACCGCTGGGGCCCCCTGCGATCTCCTGTACGGAGCCCCGACAGCCCGCTGGAAGGGGGCGTGTCGACCTCCGCATGAGGCGGCGGCCGACACGCCCCCTCAATACAACTCTATGGCAGAGCCGAAGCGCTGCCTTCGGCAATCTCCGGCTCTGCCATAGAGATGTATTGAGGGGGCGTGTCGGCCGCCGCCTCGTGCGGGGGTCGACACCCGCTATCTCGGCGGAGAGCCGGGGCCCCGTACAGAGAGATCGCAGGGGGCCCCAGCGGTCGGACCCCCCGCGATCTCAAACTTATCCCCTATCCTTAGGATAGGGGATAAGTTTTTCACCACTGGACTACCCCTTTAAAGGGGTACTCCACTGCCCCAGCGTCTGGAACGTTTAGTTCAGAACGCTGGGTGTGGGGGTTGTGTCGTCATGGCCACGCTCCTCATGACATCACACCCCCTCAATGCAAGTCTATGGGAGGGGGCGTGACGTCCGTCACGGCCCTCCCATAGACTTGCATTGAGGGGGCGTGGCGTCACGACCCCCGCAGCTCGTACCCAACATTCGGAACTAAATGTTCCGGACACTGGGGCAGTGGAGTACCCCTTTAATGCCTTCCCTGCTATCAGGCTGACTGGATGAGAGAAGAGTGCGGTGAGCATAAATGGGGCTGACCTGTCTACTCCCTTGTGACTGGGGTAGAAGTAATTTGCATACGGCACAAACACCTTTTAAAGTTGTCTTTGAGGTCTTTGCAGCATCACAACACTGTTTTCCTCACCTGTCAGGTCCTGGGGCCGGTGTGTGGGTCACAGGTTCTCTTTAATAGGAATCACAAAATTACCAGGTTTTTATTTACATTTTGCAGTTCTCGCACTGACATTAGAGAACACAGAATAAGCTTGAATTTTTGGCAGATCATTTTTCAGCTTTACTGTGTTAACTGGGACAGAATCAGCTTTATGATTAGAAGGTGACAGCGCCATTGTATTTGTGGAGGACTAGATAATGGAGAATAGTAAAGCTGGCCATTAATTTTACATAATATATACATACATACATTTTTGTACAGCCAACATCCAGCTCTCCATCCACACGCTTGATTAGCTTGGCCTAGTATACAGAATGGGGAGAGAACGGCGGCTTATATCCTCAAGAACAAAAGCTTTGTGCTGAAGCTTCTAATATGCAAAACAGCTTTAAAGAGAACCTGTCACCAAACGAAACTTTTAATATATTGTTCCTTATGTAATTATAAGACACTTTGCTATTTACTTGCTGTTAAAATTCTAAACTTTTATATGTTTTTAATGTGATTGAAAAAAAAAAACGGCCACTAGGTGGCTCTGTTCTGTTCCCTGCGCAAGTCAAACAGTTAGTTTGGTCTTCTCCCGGCCTGGCAGGAGACCAAACTCAGGAAGTGGGTGCGGGGCATGGATGGCTTCAGTGATGTCGCGGGGGAACGCCCACTTTGGATAGGGGATAAGTTATTTTTCACCACAGAACTCCTCTAAGAGATGTCCCTTTCCAATAAGCAACGCCTCTTTCCTGCCAAGCTATACTTCAAAATTTAGAGGGGCGTTGCTTGTAGTTCATTTCCAATTTGAAGGGGTACTCCGGTGGAAAACTTTTTTTTTTTTTTTAAATCAACTTATGCAAGAAAGTTAAACAGATTTGTAAATTACTTCTATTTGGATTTCTTTTCTGTCACGACCACAGTGCTCTCTGCTAACACCTCTGTCCATGTCAGGAACTGTCCTGAGCCGGAGAAAATCCCCATATGCTGCTCTGGACAATTCCTAAAATCGACAGAGGTGTCAGCAGAGAGCACTGTGGTCGTGATAGAAAAGAAATCCAAAAAGAAAAGAATTTCCTCTGTAGTATACAGCCGCTAATAAGTCCTAGTAGTATTAAGAATTTTTAATAGAAGTGATTTACAAATGTTTAACTTTCTGGCACCAGTTGATTTAAAAAAAAAAAAAAAAAGGGTTTCCACCGGAGTACCCTTTTAACTCTATGATCTATGACATCTTCATTAGTCTATGTCCCTGTAATAAAGAGTGCCTGCCTCATCTATTATGCTAAATATTCCCGCAAACACTGTCTTAATTCTGTCCCCATTATAGATTTCCTGCACACAGAGATTTCATTATTTTCCCCACAGCAGCAGTAGGAACCCTCGGTGTATGGTTCCCGATGCATCATCCAACACTCAAATGCAGAACAAATGTCATCAGCTGTCAATAAATGTGGATCCTGAGGCCCTGTGGGTTCTTCAGGGTTACTTGTCCTATCAAGGACATGTCTGTAACCCAACATTTGTGATACACAGAGAATCAATGTTCCAATGCGAGACCCGTTACGCAGCCGTTCATTTTGTAACCAGAACAAAGGGCAGAGATATATGACGTCCTGTGCCTTGCCTCCAGGATAGGCGAAGATTGCTTCATGTCTTGGCCTACTGTCACATTTAAATGTTACCTTTTCCAATTTCATTATTAGTTTTGCCAGAAGGGTCTGGGGGATCAAGGGTAACATAACCGCACATCCCTGTAGGTGTATCAGATGTGAATCATCCACAATGAGTTCCTTGTTCAGGGCATCATACAGGATTGTCAGAGTTGCCTTTCTAGTGGTTTCCGCAAGATCCTTCTGCTCTTCATTCAGTGTACAATGTAGAGCAAACCTAAACAGAAAATATAGCTCAAATTACTTAAATGGGCACTGTCAAATCCAAAATAATTGTATATGTTGTTACTGATGTAAATTAAAGATGTTTTGTAATGTGGTTGCTTACATTTTAAAAAAATATTTAATAAAGAAAATGGCCCCTGAAAATCCCACCACTAGGGGTCCCCATACCTACTGGGACACTAACCAGTCCTGCAACAGCATCAGGCTTGTCCATCAGTCATGGACAAGAAATTACTCATGGACAAGGCACACACCAATCATCTCCCACCACCACAAGGGACGGACACGCCCCCTCCCACCACACACCAATCACCTCCCAACACCACAAGGGAGGGACACTCCCTCTTCCCCTGAAAGGATTTCTAACACTGTGAGCTAATGAAAAGAGGGATTTTTATAATAAACTAGCAGAGTACCCGGCATTGCCCGTTTTTTCCTGCCTAATCCTTGTGGGGGAGGAAAAGCAACATAGCAGGAAGTACTTGTCTTAATATCCCTTTCCTCATATCCTGACCTCATATCCCATCCTCATATCTCATCTTCATATCCTGTCCTCATATCTCATCTTCATATCCTGTCCTTATATCCCATCCTCATATCCTGTCCTCATATCTCATCTTCATATCCTGTCCTCATATCTCATCTTCATATCCTGTCCTCATATCTCATCTTCATATCCTGTCCTCATATCTCATCTTCATATACTGTCCTCATATCCCAACCTCATATCTCATCTTCATATCCCATCCTTATATCCTGACCTCATAACCTATCCTCATCTCCTGTGTTCATATCCCAACCTCATATCTCATCTTCATATCCTGTCTTCATATCTCATCTTCATATCCTGTCCTCATATCCCGATCTCATATCCCATCCTCATATCCTGTCCTTATATCCTGACCTCATATCTCATTCTCATCTCCTGTGTTCATATCCCAACCTCATATCTAATCTTCATATCCTGTCCTCATATCCCATCCTTATATCCCGACCTCATATCGCATACTCTTCTCCTGTCCTCATATCTCGTCCTCATATCCTGTCCTCATATCTCATCTTCATATCCTGTCCTCATATCCCATCCTTATATCCCGACCTCATATCGCATACTCTTCTCCTGTCCTCATATCTCGTCCTCATATCCTGTCCTCATATCTCATCTTCATATCCTGTCCTCATATCTCATCTTCATATCCTGTCCTCATATCTCATCTTCATATCCTGTCCTCATATCCCGATCTCATATCCCATCCTCATATCTTGTCCTTATATCCTGACCTCATAACCCATCCTCATCTCCTGTGTTCATATCCCAACCTCATATCTAATCTTCATATCCTGTCCTCATATCCCATCCTTATATCCCGACCTCATATAGCATACTCTTCTCCTGTCCTCATATCTCGTCCTGATATCCTGTCCTCATATCTCGTCCTCATATCCCGTCCTCATATCCCATCCTCGTATCCCATCCTCGTATCCCGACCTCATATCCCGTCCTGTCCACAGTGCTCTCTGCTGACACCTCTGTCCTTGTCAGGAACTGTCCAGAGCAGGAGAGGTTTGCTATGGCGATTTCTTCCTACTCTGGACAGTTCCTGACACAGACAGAGGTGGCAGTAGAGAGCACTGTGGTCAGACAGAAAAGAACAACTCAACTTCCTCTGTAGCATACAGCAGCTGATAAGTACTGGAAGGATTAAGATTTTTGAATAGAAGCAATTTGCAAACCTGTTTAACTTTTTAGTGCAAGTTGATTAGAATTTTTTTTCCCCACCAGAGTACCCCTTTAAAGCTTCTGGGTTCTATTGCAATATCTGTCACAGGGTCTCAACCTCCCATACACTTTCTATAACACTGGTGCCTTATGACGTGGAAGAGGGGACCCAGGACCCATGTGAAGCTGCTGCCTCTGCACCCCTATAATCGCTCAGATTTACCTCATATCAGAGTTCTCACAGACAGACTGTATAGACTTCTCACCACAACAGACAAAAGAACCATTGACATATTCTCCTTTGTGTCTCATCCAGACTTCAAATGCCTCAGAGATACGACTGGCCCCGAGAACAGGTCTCTGATTTCCTTCCATCCAGAACTTATCAGAATCATGGTACCCCAGGATATGTGCTCCTGTCTTGATTAATGACCCCGGACGGGAGCAGAAGCTCAGATTCTCATGTCTTTGCCAAAACTCTGAGCATAAGCCAATGACAGGAAAACTTGACGCTGGGTAGAGGGCACCAATACCAATTTCATACTTTGTTTTTTCATATTTGAGAAACTCGAATTGCTGCAGAGTCTGTATAAGATCTTCTACCAGCTCTGGGGAAATCAATGGAACGTTCCTTGCCTGCAAACCATAGTCTCTCCCTGGTTCTGCCAGAAGCCACCTCGTCTTCTTCAGTGCATCTTCCAGAATGCTTAAAGTTCTGAACTGAGCCTCCAACACCATCCTGTCTTCATCCTCAGTCAAAGGTCCCAGCTCGAAGCCGGCACTCATGTCTCCGAGTCAGAGAGACCAATGTCAACCACTGTCCTAAGTTCTTGCCTTTTACACAATCATAGCTTTCACTTTCCATACACATTCTCGTTTCTATAACACTGGGCATGACTACACGGAACTCAAAACCGAAACTGCGTCCTCTACATTTATATCAAGTAAATAACAATTCATTAAAGGGGCCATTCATCTTTATACAAAATTTCTAGTTTAATAGAATATAAACCTACATACAGTGTTAATACATTAACTTATTTACCTTTGTCTTATCTTGAGTTACATTCGGTTTTATACTCCAGAGCTGCACTTATTATTCCGCTGGTGAGGTCACTCTATACATACATTACTTATCCTGTACTGATCCCGAGTTATATCCTGTATTATACTCCAGAGCTGTACTCACTATTCTGCTGGTGAGGTCACTGTGTACATACATTACTTATCCTGTACTGATCCTGAGTTATATCCTATATTATACTCCAGAGCTGTACTCACTATTCTGCTGGTGAGGTCACTGTGTACATACATTACTTATCCTGTACTGATCCTGAGTTATATCCTGTATTATACCCCAGAGCTGAACTCACTATTCTGCTGGTGAGGTCACTGTGTACGTACATTATATTACTTATCCTGTACTGATCCTGAGTTATATCCTGTATTATACTCCAGAGCTGTACTCACTATTCTGCTGGTGAGGTCACTGTGTACATACATTACATTACTGATCCTGTACTGATCCTGAGTTATATCCTGTATTATACTCCAGAGCTGTACTCACTATTCTGCTGGTGAGGTCACTGTATACATATATTACATTACTTATCCTGTACTGATCCTGAGTTATATCCTGTATTATACCCCAGAGCTGTACTCACTATTCTGCTGGTGCGGTCACTGTGTACATACATTACATTACTTATCCTGTACTGATCCTGGGTTATATCCTGTATTATACCCCAGAGCTGTACTCACTATTCTGCTGGCGAGGTCACTGTGTACATATATTACATTACTTATCCTGTACTGATCCTGAGTTATATCCTGTATTATACCCCAGAGCTGTACTCACTATTCTGCTGGTGAGGTCACTGTATACATATATTACATTACTTATCCTGTACTGATCCTGAGTTATATCCTGTATTATACTCCAGAGCTGTACTCACTATTCTGCTGGTGGGGTCACTGTGTACATACATTACATTACTTATCCTGTACTGATCCTGGGTTATATCCTGTATTATACCCCAGAGCTGTACTCACTATTCTGCTGGCGAGGTCACTGTGTACATGCATTACATGACTTATCCTGTACTGATCTTGAGTTATCTCCTGTATTATACTTCAGAGCTGTACTCACTATTCTGCTGGTGAGGTCACTGTCTAGGTGTCAGTGGAAAGCACTGTTGTCAGACAGTAAAGAACTTATTTCTCTGTAGTATATCTGCAGTATACAGCAGCTGATAAGTACTAGAAGGGTTAATATTTTTTAATAGAAGTGATTTTACAAATCTGTTAACTTTATTGCACCAATTAATTTGAAAACATTTTCTTTCCACCGCAGTTCCCCTTTAACGTCCTCAGCTAGTGACTACATTCAGGACATTTCCTGCTTCTATATGTTTATTTGCTGGATTTAATAGTGCAGCAGACCTGAAAAGTAAACAGCAGTAAGCAGCCTGAACGTAGTCACTAGCTGAGGATGTTCAGACCAACAAAGTGATTGGGGTCCACTGCAGAGTGTTACAGTATATGTCGGCATCCCCGTTTTGATGGAATCTGAAATATATAAGGTGCACTGCTTTAATGCTGGGAGTTGTAGTTTTGCAACATCTGGAAGGGCACTGTTTTGAACCACTATACAGTGGTGTCCAAACTGTAGCGCTCCAGATGTCAATTCAAAGCATGCCGAGACTGTCCAGGCATGCTGGGAGTTGTAGTTCGGCAACATCTAGCCCTTCAGATGTTGCCGAACTACAACTCACAGCATGCCTGGGCATGCATGGAGTTGAAGTCTTGCAACATCTGGAGGGCTACAGTTTGGAGACCACTACACAGTGGTCTCCAAATTGTTCTCCTCCAGTTGTTGCATAACTACAACTCCCAACATGCCCTTCGGCTGTCTGGGCATGCTGGGAGTTGTAGTATTGCAACAACTGAAGGCGCACTGGTTGGGAAACATTTTCTGTTTCCTAACTCAGTGTTTCCCAAACTGTGTGCCTCCTGCTGTTGCAAAACTATAACTCCCAGCATGCACTGACAGACCATGCATGCTGGGAGTTGTAGTTTTGCAACAGCTGGAGGCACATGGGTTGGGAAACACTGAGTTAGGAAACAGACAGTGGTGCGGAAACACTGTGGTAGTCTGTTACCTAACTCAGTGTTTCCCAATCCCAACCAGTGTGCCTCCAGCTGCTGCATAACTACAACTCCCTGCATGCACATTCTGTCAGTGCATGCTGGGAGTTGTAGTCCCCCCCCCCCCCCCCCCCCGAATATACAGGGTACATTCACATGGGCAGGGGTTTACAGCAAGTTTCCCGATACAAGTTTGAGATGCAGCATATTTTCTGCTGCCACGGGAAACTCACTGTAAACCTCCGCCCGTGTGAATGTACCCTAAAAACACTACACTAACCCTAAATAAAAATTAAAAACGTCTTGCACGTCAGTTTTTCCAAAACGGAGCCTCCAGCTGTTGCAAAATAACATCTCCCAGTATTGCCGGACAGCCATTGATTGTCCAGGCATGTTGGGAGTTTTGCAACAGCTGGAGACACCCTGTTTGGTGAAAACTAACGTACAGAATTTTTGGTGGAGAAGGCAAGTGAAACGCTTGCATCCGGGTACACCCCTATAAAATCACTAATTTAGGCCTCAAATGCACATGGCGCTCTCTCACTTCGGAGCCCTGTCGTATTTCAAGGCAACAGTTTAGGGCCACATATTGGGTATTTCCGTACTCGGGAGAAATTGCGCTACAAATTTTGGGGGCTTTTTCTCCTTTTACCCCTTATGAAAAGGTAAAGTTGGAGTCTACACCAGCATGTTAGTGTAAAATGTTTTTATTTTTTACACTAACATGCTGGTGTTGCCCCATACTTTTCATTTTCATAAGAGGTAAAAGGAAAAAAGACCCCCAATGTGGGCGTAAAATGCTCTGCGGGCGCACAACAAGGCTCAGGAGTGAGAGCGCACCATGTACATTTCAGGCCTAAATTGGTGATTTGCACAGGGGTGGCTGCTGGTTACAGCGGTTCTGACA
Organism: Hyla sarda; assembly: GCF_029499605.1. Lineage (NCBI taxonomy): Eukaryota > Metazoa > Chordata > Amphibia > Anura > Hylidae > Hyla > Hyla sarda. The sequence goes on along the minus strand of NC_079196.1, from coordinate 19,669,054 downwards.
AACGCAAAAAAAAAATACCCACATGTGACCCCATTTTGGAAACTACACCCCTCACGGAACGTAACAAGGGGTTTAGTGAGCCTTAACACCCCATAGGTGACTGACAGATTTTTGAAACAATGGTCCGTGAAAATGAAAAATGTAATTTTTCATTTGCACAGCCCACTGTTAAAAAGATCTGTCAAACGCCAGTGGGGTGTAAATGCTCACTGCACCCTTTGTTACGTTCCTTAAGGGGTGTAGTTTCCCAAATAGTGTGCCATGTGGGTGTTTTTCGCTGTTCTGGCACCATAGGGGCTTCCTAATGGTCTATTCACACGTACAGTATTCTGTGCAGATTTGACGCGCAGATTTGATGCACAGGATTTTCTGCTGCAGATTTCAATGTAAACTGAACATAGCTTGAAATCCTGTGCATCAAATCTGCGCAGAATACTGTACGTGTGAATAGACCATTAATGTGACATGCCCCCCAAAAACCATTTCAGAAAAATTCGTCTTCCAAAAGCCCAATGTCGCTACTTCCCTTCTGATCCCTCTAGTGCACCCGCAGATCACTTTACATCCACATGTGAGGTATTTCCTTACTCAAGAGAAATTGGGTTTAAAATTTTGGGGGACATTTTCCCTATTACCCCTTGTGAAAATGAAAAATTTGGGGTAACATCAGCATTTTAGTAAAAAAAAATAAAAAAATTTCATTTTCAAGTCCAACTTCAACGCAAAGTCATCAAACACCTGTGTTAAGGCTCACTGTACCCCTTGTTATGTTCCTTGAGGGGTGTAGTTTCCCAGATAGTATACCATGTGGGGTGTTTTTCGCTGTTCTGGCACCATAGGGGCTTCCTAAAAGCGACATGCACCCCCAAATACCATTTCAGCCAAATTCGCTCTCCAAAATCCCATTGTCGCTCCTTCCCTTCTGAGCCTTGTAGTGCACCCACAGAGCACTTTACATGCACATATGAGGTATTTCCTTACTCAAGAGAAATTGGGTCACATATGTTGGGGGGCTTTTTCTCCTTGTAAAAATAAAAAAATATGGGTCTACAAGAACATGTTAGTGTAAAAAATTAAGATTTAGAATTTTCGCTTCCACCTTGCTGCTATTCCTGTGAAACACCTAAAGGGTTAACAAACTTTCTGAATGTCATTTTGAATACTTTGAGGGGTGCAGTTTTCATAACGGGGTCCATTATTGGGTATTTCTAACATAAAGACCCTCAAATTCACTTCAAAACTGAACTGGTCCCTGAAAAATGCAGATTTTGAAATTTACTTGAAAAATTGGAAAATTGCTGCTGAACTTTGAAGCCCTCAAAAAAAGTAAAAAAACATTTCAATGTTATGATGCAAACATAAAGTAGACATATTGTATATGTGAATCAATATATAATTTATTTGGTAAGTCTATTTTCCTTACAAGCAGAGAGCTTCAAAGTTATAAAAATGCTAAATTTTCAAATTTTTCATGAAATTATGGAATTTTTCACCAAGAAATGAAGTATCGACGAAAATTTACCACTAACATAAAGTAGAATATGTCACGAAAAAACAATCTCTGAATCAAATTTATAAGTAAAAGTAACTCAAGAGTTATTAATGCTTAAAGTGACAGAATTGCAAAAAATGCTCTGGTCCTTAGGGTCAAAATGGCCTCGGTCCCCAAGGGGTTAAGGACCAGGCCAATTTTATTTTTGAATTTTCGTTTTTTTCTCCTCGTCTTCTAAAAATCGTAACTTTTATATTTTTATCTGCAGACTAGTTTGAGGGCTTGTTTTTTGCGCGACCAGTTGTTCTGCATAATGACATCACATATTTTACCATAAAATGTATGGCGCAACAAAAAAAATACTATTTGTGTGGGGAAATTGAAAAGAAAACCGTAATTTAGCAAATTTTGTAAGGTTTCGTTTTCACACCGTACAATTTATGGTAAAAATGAAATGTGTTCTTTATTCTGTGGGTTAATACGATTACCCCCTTAAGGACATAGGGCGTATCCATACGCCCCCGTTTCCAAGTCCTTAAGGACCGAGGGCGTATGGATACGCCCTGAGCATTTCCGGCCCCCGCCGCTAGCCGGAGGGGAGCCGGTGCCCGATGCCTGCTGAAATCGTTCAGCAGGCATCCCGGCATATCGCCCAGGAGGGTCATTATATCGCCCAGGGGGGTCATTATGTCCCCCCATGTCGGCGATTGCGATGGCGAGGCACTGACATGTGCGGCGGCATCGTGGAGCAGCAGCAGGAGGTGAGTGACAGCCTCCTGCTGTTGCTTAGCAACAGCTCCCAGCATGCAAAATGGGCATGCTGGGAGCTGTAGTTATGAAAAAGCAGGAGGCAGACCACCACAACTCCCAGCATGCCCTTATGGGCATGCTGGGACTTGTAGTTTTGCAACAGCTGGAGGCACATTCTTTCTATGGAAAAGTGTACCTTCAGCTGTTGTATAACTACAACTCCCAGCTTGCACAAACAGCTAAAGTGCATGCTGGGAGTTGTAGTTGTGCATCTGGTGGTTGCATAACTACAACTCCCAGCATGCCCGTTGGCTGTCGGTGACTGCTGAGAGTTGTAGTTTTGCAACAGCTGATGGCACACTGAGTTAAGTAGCAAACCAGTGTGTCTCCAGCTGTTGCATAACTACAATCCCCAGCATCCCCAGCTAATGTAGTATGCCTTCGGCTGTTGCATAACTATAAGACCCAGCATGCCCTTCCGCTGTCCGTACATGCTGGGGGTTGTAGCTTTTGCAACAGCTGAAGGTACACTGGTTGCAAAACACTGAGTTTGTTACCAAACTCGGTGTTTCACAACCTGTGTGTCTCCAGCTGTTGCAAAACTACAACTCCCAGCATGCACTGACCGTTCATGCTGGGAGTTGTAGTTTTGCAACAGCTGGATGTTTCTCCCCCCAATGTGAATGTACAGGGTACACTCACATGGGCGGAGGATTACAGTGAGTATCCGGCTGCAAGTTTGAGCTGCGGCATATTTTCTGCCGCTGCTCAAACTGCCAGCGAGAAACTACTGTGAACCCCGCCTGTGCGACTGTACCCTAAAAACACTACACTAACACAAAATAAAATAAAAAGTAAAAAACACTACATATACACATTCCCCTACACAGCCCCCCTCCCCAATAAAAATGAAAAAACGTCTGGTACGCCACTGTTTCCAAAACGGAGCCTCCAGCGGTTGCAAAACTACAACTCCCAGCATGCACTGATAGACCGTACATGCTGGGAGTTGTAGTTTTGCAACAGCTGGATGTCCCCCCCCCAATGTGAACGTACAGGGTACACTCACATGGGCGGAGGATTACAGTAAGTATCCGGCTGCAAGTTTGAGCTGCGGCAAATTTTCTGCTGCAGCTCAAGCTGCCAGCGAGAAACTACTGTGAACCCCCGCCCGTGCGACTGTACTCTAAAAACACTACACTACACTAACAAAAAATAAAATAAAAAGTAAAAAACACTACATATACACATACCCCTACACAGCCCCCCTCCCCTCCCCAATAAAAATGAAAAAAGTCTGGTACGCCACTGTTTCCAGAACGGAGCCTCCAGCTGTTGCAAAACAACTACTCCCAGTATTGCCAGATAGCCACTGACTGTCTAGGCATGCTGGGAGTTTTACAACAGCTGGAGGCCCCCTGTTTGGGAATCACTGGCGTAGAATACCACTACGTCCACCCCTATGCAAGTCCCTAATTTAGGCCTCAAATGCGCATGGCGCTCTCACTTTGGAGCCCTGTCGTATTTCAAGGCAACAGTTTAGGGCCACATATGGGGTATCGCCGTACTCAGGAGAAATTGGTCTTCAAATTTTGGGGGGTATTTTCTGCTATTACCCTTTTTAAAAATTTAAAATTTTTGGGAAAACAAGCATTTTAGGTTAAAAAATTTTTTTTTTCTTTTACATATACAAAAGTCATGAAACACCTGTGGGGTATAAAGGTTCACTTAACCCCTTGTTATGTTCCCCCGAGGGGTCTAGTTTCCAAAATGGTATGCCATGTGTTTTTTTTTTTGCTGTCCTGGCACCATAGGGGCTTCCTAAATGTGGCATGCCCCCAGAGCAAAATTTGCTTTCAAAAAGCCAAATGTGACTCCTTCTCTTCTGAGACCTGTAGTGCGCCAGCAGAGCACTTTTCACCCCCATATGGGGTGTTTTCTGAATCGGGAGAAATTGGGCTTCAAATTTTGGGGGGAATTTTCTGCTATTACCCTTTTTAAAAATGTAAAATTTTTAGGAAACCAAGCATTTTAGGTAAAAAAAATAATTATTTTTTTTACATATGCAAAAGTTGTGAAACACCTGTGGGGTATTAAGGTTCACTTTACCCCTTGTTACGTTCCCTGAGGGGTCTAGTTTCCAAAATGGTATGCCATGTGTGTTTTTTTGCTGTCCTGGCACCATAGGGGCTTCCTAAAAGAGACATGCCCCCCAAAAACCATTTGTCGCTCCTTCCCTTCTGAGCCCTCTACTGCGCCCGCTGAACAATTAACATAGACATATGAGGTATGTGCTTACTCGAGAGAAATTGGGTTTAAAATACAAGTAAAAATTTTCTCCTTTTTACCCCTTGCAAAAATTAAAAAATTGGGTCTACAAGAACATGCGAGTGTAAAAAATGAAGATTTTTGAATTTTCTCCTTCACTTTGCTGCTATTCCTGTGAAACACCTAAAGGGTTAATACACTTACTGAATGTCATTTTGAATACTTTGGGGGGTGTAGTTTTTATAATGGGGTCTTTTATGGGGTATTTCTAATATGAAGACCCTTCAAATCCACTTCAAACCTGAACTGGTCCATGAAAAATAGCGAGTTTGAAAATTTTGTGAAAAATTTCAAAATTGCTGCTGAACTTTGAAGCCCTCTGGTGTCTTCCAAAAGTAAAAACTCATAAATTTTATGATGCAAACATAAAGAAGACATATTGTATATGTGAACCCAAAAAAATATATATTTTGAATATCCATTTTCCTTACAAGCAGAGAGCTTCAAAGTTAGAAAAATGCAAAATTTTCATTTTTTTCATCAAATTTGGGGATTTTTCACCAAGAAAGGATGCAAGTTACCATAAAATTTTGTCACGAAAAAACAATCTCGGAATCAGAATGATAACTAAAAGCATTCCAGAGTTATTAATGTTTAAAGTGACAGTTGTCAGAATTGCAAAAAACGCTCCGGTCCTTAAGGTGTAAAATGGCCTGGTCCTTAAGGGGTTCATTTAAAATAAATGGACTACAAATTGTGTATACTTGTACGACACATACCCAATGTGGAAATATAATTGCGCAACTTAATTTTCAGTGTATTAAGGTGGATATTAGTTCTAATACATTATTGAATATGTACTAATGACAGCCACAATTATTCAGATGACCACGGTAGGAAAAAATTTCTCGATTATTGATTTAAGAAACTAAGGAGTACATTTGGCCTTGAATTGGTACTCTGTGTTCAGCATTGCTGATCAGGCATTCACAGTGAGCTGAAAAAGATAATATATATTTGAAGCTGCAAGATTGTGACAGGCAAAAGTCTCCCCTGCTATGCCCCCCTCCTTTGCTTCCTAGATTATAGAGGGCTCTTTAGTTAGAGTACACAGCTCTGCCGCTATTGAAGATTTTTTACTTTATCAGGAATTATTTAGAAAGAATATATATATTAAAATATACCTCTATTTTTGCCTCACACTCTCATTTCCATTGTATCCAAGGTACAGTACAATTCAGTACAGTCAGACAAGGACATACTTATATTTGCCCACCTTAAGCAGTTAGAGGAAGTCTATTCATTCTCTGAAACAGGTAATATAAATAATTATGCATATTAATAAGTTCATAAAATGATCAAAGAGAAACAATTTTGCATATAAATAATAGTTTAGCACCTTGTATTGCTTGTCACTGTGCATGTGATTGCTGCTCCTGAAGAGGCTCAAAGCTGTCTGCATCTTGTCTGGATCTCACAGGTGTTCTCACACAGTTGAAAGCTGGATTATACACTGTACTGAAGTAAGCAGAGGAGAGAGAAAACTACACACCCACTCCCCCTTCCTTCAGAATTTTGGCCCTTTTCTTGGTAGTGAGGACCAAAGAGCCCTAGATAACAGTGAACTTTTTCAAAATTAAAGAGACAAAGACCACTAGTGGCCATGTTTTTAAACATTTATTTCACATATTTAGCAATAACATTTCTTAATGAAGTATATTAGGAAAATGCTTAGTTTTTAAGGAACTATTACATAGAAAAAAGTTGTTTCAAACGACAGTACGGCTTTAAGAGGTTAACGAACAAGTGAATACAGAACAAATAGAAACATTTGTCACAATTCGGCTGGCTGGAGGTGGATCCTCTGTGCCAGAGAGGGATTGGCGTGGACCGTGTCGGTGGACCGGTTCTAAGTTGCTACTGGTATTCACCAGAGCCCGCCGCAAAGCGGGATGGTCTTGCAGCGGCGGTAGCAACCAGGTCGTATCCACCGGCAACGGCTCAACCTCTCTGACTGCTGAGATAAGCGCGGTACAAGGGAGTAGACAAGAGCAAGGTCGGACGTAGCAGAAGGTCAGGGCAGGCAGCAAGGATCGTAGTCAGGGGCAACGGCAGGAGGTCTGGAACACAGGCTAGGAACACACAAGGAAACGCTTTCACTGGCACAATGGCAACAAGATCCGGCGAGGGAGTGCAGGGGAAGTGAGGTATAAGTAGGGAGTGCACAGGTGAGGATACTGATTAGGCCTGCTGCGCCAATCAGTGGCGCAGTGGCCCTTTAAATTGCAGAGACCCGGCGCGCGCGCCCTAAGGAGCGGGGCTGCGCGCGTCGGGACAACACAGACGGGGAACGGGTCAGGTACGGGAGCCGAGATGCGAATCGCGAGCGGGCGCGTCCCGCATCGCGAATCGCATCCCGGCTGGGAGCAATATCGCAGCGCACCCGGTCAGCAGGTCTGACCGGGGCGCTGTGAATAGGAGAACGCTGCGAGCGCTCCGGGGAGGAGCGGGGACCCAGAGCGCTCGGCGTAACAGTACCCCCCCCCCCCTTGGGTCTCCCCCTCTTCTTGGGGCCTGAGAACCTGAGGATAAGACTTTTGTCAAGGATGTTGTCCTCAGGTTCCCAAGATCTCTCCTCTGGGACGCAATTCTCCCAGTCAACCAAAAAGAATCTTTTACCTTTGACCGTCTTGGATGCTAGAATCTCCTTCACCGAAAAGACGTCAGATGACCCGGAAACGAGTGGGAGAAACAACTTTGGGAGAGAAGCGGTTAAGGATGAGTGGTTTAAGGAGAGAGACATGGAAAGCATTGGGAATATGGAGAGAAGGAGGAAGAAGGAGTTTGTAAGAGACAGGGTTGATCTGGCACTTGATTTTGAAAGGACCAAGATAACGTGGTCTCAGTTTATAACTGGGGACACGAAAGCGGACATACTTAGCGGAGAGCCATACCTTGTCTCCGGGAGAAAAAATGGGGGGAGTTCTTTTCTTATCAGCAATCAGGATGAAGCCTGTAAAAGAGAATTTTGGGTTTCTTTCCATATGGTGGAAAGGTCTCGAGTCACTTCATCAACAGCGGGCAAACCAGAGGGCACGGGAGTGGGGAGGGGAGGAAGAGGGTGACGGCCGTACACCACGAAGAATGGGGATTTAGCAGAGGATTCGGAGACTCTGAAATTGTGCGAGAATTCGGCCCATGGTAGAAGATCTGCCCAGTCATCCTGGCGGGAGGAAACAAAATGTCGCAAATAGTCACCCAGGACCTGATTAATTCTTTCTACTTGCCCATTGGATTGGGGATGATAAGAAGAAGAGAAGTTTAATTTGATCTTGAGCTGCTTACAGAGGGTCCTCCAGAATTTAGACACAAATTGAACGCCTCTATCTGAGACGATATGCGTGGGCAACCCGTGAAGGCGAAAAATGTGTATAAAAAATTGCTTCGCCAACTGAGGCGCCGAAGGAAGGCCTGGAAGAGGGATAAAATGTGCCATCTTGGAGAATCGATCAACGACCACCCAAACAACTGTGTTGCCATGGGAAAGAGGCAAGTCAGTAATAAAGTCCATACCAATCTGTGACCAAGGTTGTTCAGGAACAGGCAGAGGATGAAGGAGACCAGCAGGCTTCTGACGAGGGGTCTTATCCCGGGCACAGACAGTACAAGCCCGCACGAAATCAACAACATCAGTCTCCAGAGTCGGCCACCAATAAAATCGAGAGATGAGTTGAATGGATTTTTTGATGCCCGCATGGCCTGCGAGGTGGGAGGATTGTCCCACTTGAGAATCCCGAGGCGCTGGCGTGGAGAAACGAAGGTCTTCCTTGGAGGAGTTTGTCTGATGGAAGCTGGAGAAGTGGAGATCAGACAGTCCGGAGGAATGATGTGTTGCGGGGAAGCTTCCACTTCAGAGGCATCTGAAGAATGAGAGAGGGCATCGGCCCTAATGTTCCTGTCAGCAGGGCGAAAATGAATTTCAAAGTTAAAATGGGCAAAGAACAGAGACCACCTGGCCTGGCGAGGGTTCAGCCGTTGGGCAGACTGGAGATAGGAGAGATTCTTGTGATCAGTGTATATAATAACTGGATATTTGGATCCCTCCAGCAGGTGCCTCCATTCCTCAAGCGACAATTTTATGGCCAGTAATTCTCGATCACCAATGGAGTAGTTTTTCTCCGCCGGAGAGAAGGTCCTAGAAAAAAACCCACAAGTAACAGCATGCCCGGAAGAATTTTTTTGTAGAAGAACTGCTCCAGCTCCCACCGAGGAGGCGTCTACCTCCAATAAGAAGGATTTAGATGGATCAGGTCTGGAGAGCACGGGAGCAGAAGAAAAGGTAGACTTGAGATGTTTAAATGCGTCTTCCGCTTGAGGAGACCAGGACTTAGGATTGGTGTTTTTCTTGGTTAGAGCCACGATAGGAGCCACATTAGTGGAAAAGTGTGTAATAAATTGTCTGTAATAATTGGCGAACCCCAAAAAACGTTGGATAGCACGGAGTCCGGAGGGGCGTGGCCAATCCAATACTGCAGATAGTTTATCTGGGTCCATTTGTAGTCCCTGGCCAGAGACTAAGTATCCTAGGAAAGGAAGAGACTGACATTCAAAGAGACATTTTTCCATTTTGGCATATAATTGATTGTCCCGAAGTCTCTGAAGAACCATGCGGACATGCTGACGGTGTTCTTCTAGGTTAGCAGAAAAAATCAGAATATCGTCCAGGTAAACCACAACACAGGTATATAGAAGATCACGAAAAATTTCATTTACAAAGTCTTGGTAGACGGCAGGGGCGTTGCAAAGGCCAAAGGGCATAACCAGATATTCAAAGTGTCCATCTCTGGTGTTAAATGCAGTCTTCCATTCGTCCCCCTCCCTGCTGCGGATGAGATTATAAGCACCTCTTAAGTCCAGCTTGGTAAAGATGTGGGCGCCTCGTAGGCGGTCAAAGAGTTCCGAGATAAGAGGTAGGGGGTAGCGGTTTTTTACAGTGATTTTATTAAGTCCACGGTAATCAATGCAAGGGCGTAGGGAGCCGTCTTTTTTGGAAACAAAAAAAAATCCAGCTCCGGCAGGGGAGGAGGACATGCGGATAAACCCCTTTTTTAAGTTCTCCTGGATGTACTCCGACATGGCTTGAGTTTCCGGAGCAGACAGAGGATAGATTCTGCCCCGGGGTGGAGTAGTACCCGGGAGGAGGTCAATAGGACAGTCATAAGGCCTGTGAGGAGGCAAAGTCTCTGCTTGTTTTTTGCAAAAAACATCAGCATAATCCAGATAGGCCTTGGGAAGACCAGATACCGGGGGAACCACAGGGTCTTGACTGTGAGTACTGGGAGCCAGTTTAAGACAGTCCTTGTGGCAAGAAGTACCCCAGTTCTTGATTTCCCCTGTGGTCCAATCAAGGGTTGGGGAATGGCGTTGAAGCCACGGTAATCCAAGAAGAATTTCTGAAGTGCAGTTAGAGAGGACTAAAAATTCAATTTTTTCGTGATGGGGTCCGATGCACATTAAGAGAGGTTCCGTGCGGTAACGCACGGTACAGTCCAATCTTTCATTATTAACAGAGTTGATGTAGAGGGGTCTGGAGAGACTGGTCACCGGGATGTTGAACCTGTTGATGAGAGAGGCCAAAATAAAATTTCCTGCAGATCCGGAATCCAAGAAGGCCATAGCAGAGAAGGAGAAGGTAGAGGCAGATATCCGCACAGGCACAGTAAGACGTGGAGAAGCAGAGTTCACATCAAGAGCTGTCTCGCCTTTGTGCGGAGTCAGCGTGCGTCTTTCCTGGCGAGGAGGACGGATAGGACAATCCTTCAAGAAATGTTCGGTACCGGCACAGTACAGGCAAAGGTTCTCCATGCGGCGTCGTGTCCTCTCTTGAGGTGTCAAGCGAGACCGGTCAACTTGCATAGCCTCCACGGCGGGAGGCACAGGAACGGATTGCAGTGAACCAGAGGAGAGAGGAGCCAGGGAGAGAAACCGCCTCGTGCGAACAAAGTCCATATCCTGGCGGAGCTCCTGACGCCTTTCGGAAAAACGCATGTCAATGCGGGTGGCAAGATGAATAAGTTCATGCAGGTTAACAGGGATTTCTCGTGCGGCCAGCACATCTTTAATGTTACTGGATAGGCCTTTTTTAAAGGTCGCGCAGAGGGCCTCGTTATTCCAGGATAATTCGGAGGCAAGAGTACGGAATTGGATGGCGTACTCGCCAACAGAAGAATTACTCTGGACCAGGTTCAGCAGGGCAGTCTCGGCAGAAGAGGCTCGGACAGGTTCCTTAAAGACACTTCGAATCTCCATGAAGAAGGAGTGTACAGAGGCAGTGACAGGATCATTGCGGTCCCAGAGCGGTGTGGCCCATGACAGGGCTTTCCCAGACAGAAGGCTGACTACGAAAGCCACCTTTGACCTTTCAGTTGGAAACTGGTCCGACATCATCTCCATGTGCAGGGAACATTGAGAAAGAAAACCACGGCAAAACTTAGAGTCCCCATCAAATTTATCCGGCAAAGATAATCGGAGGCTGGATGCGGCCACTCGCTGCAGAGGAGGTGCAGGAGCTGGCGGAGGAGATGATTACTGAAGCTGTGGTAGTAGCTGCTGTAGCATCACGGTCAGTTGAGACAGCTGGTGGCCTTGTTGCGCTATCTGTTGCGACTGCTGGGCGACAACTGTGGTGAGGTCGGCGACAACTGGCAGCGGGACCTCAGCGGGATCCATGGCCGGATCTACTGTCACGATTCGGCTGGCTGGAGGTGGATCCTCTGTGCCAGAGAGGGATTGACGTGGACCGTGTCGGTGGACCGGTTCTAAGTTGCTACTGGTATTCACCAGAGCCCGCCGCAAAGCGGGATGGTCTTGCAGCGGCGGTAGCAACCAGGTCGTATCCACCGGCAACAGCTCAACCTCTCTGACTGCTGAGATAAGCGCGGTACAAGGGAGTAGACAAGAGCAAGGTCGGACGTAGCAGAAGGTCAGGGCAGGCAGCAAGGATCGTAGTGAGGGGCAACGGCAGGAGGTCTGGAACACAGGCTAGGAACACACAAGGAAACGCTTTCACTGGCACAATGGCAACAAGATCCGGCGAGGGAGTGCAGGGGAAGTAAGGTATAAATAGGGAGTGCACAGGTGAGGATACTGATTAGGCCTGCTGCGCCAATCAGTGGCGCAGTGGCCCTTTAAATCGCAGAGACCCGGCGCGCGTGCGCCCTAAGGAGCGGGGCCGCGCGCGCCGGGACAGCACAGATGGGGAACGGGTCAGGTACGGGAGCCGAGATGCGCATCGCGAGCGGGCGCGTCCCGCATCGCGAATCGCATCCCGGCTGGGAGCAATATCGCAGTGCACCCGGTCAGCAGGTCTGACCGGGGAGCTGTGAATAGGAGAACGCTGCGAGCGCTCCGGGGAGGAGCGGGGACCCGGAGCGCTCGGCGTAACAACATGGACAATAATCTACAATCATGTGAAGCCTGGTAATATATTACAAGCCCAATATAGTCTGACCCTGCGGTTATTTATCACATCAGTCTTCTTGGTCTTTTCTTCTACTGTGTAAAGGATTTAAAGACATAAGGGGAAGATGGAATGGAATATAACTTACAGAACCAGACTGGATAAGGGTTCTTTGTAGTCAGTGACCATGGTGACACATAGGCGAGCCATTAAAACATCCAACATTGAATACATATTTTGCCCTCTTATTGTGACTCCACAGTATGTGGTCATGGTATATAGATGTTTCTGCTCCTTGATCCTAGAAGTAAAAGGGGTACTTTGCTGCCCCAGTATTCGGAACATTATGCTCTGAACACTGGGTGCGGCGGGGGTTGTAACGTCACAGCCACGCCTCTCGTGACCTCAGACTATGCCACGGCCCCTCCCATAGACTTTAATTGAGAGGGTGTGGTGTGATGTCACGAGGGGCGTCGCCGTGACATTACTGCCCGCACCCAGCATTCTAAATGAACGTCGGGGGCTTCACAGAGATCGCGAGGTCACAGCGGCGAGACCCCCCGCGATAACACATCTTATCCCCTATCCTTTGGATAGGGAATAAGATGTCTAGGGGCAGAGTACCCCTTTAATATATTCACAATGTGACCCCACCTCAGTAGAGATTAATTCAGGGATCTAATTATTAGGCCCAAAATCTGATTTTGGAATAAGATCCAGCTCCATTCTTCAGCAAGTATAGGTGAAAGTCTTATGATTTTATTGCCATTTTATTGACACAGTGATGTCACAGTACAGGGATAATATACAGTGATGTCACAGTACAGGGATAATACACAGTGATGTCACAGTACAGGGATAATACACAGTGATGTCACAGTACAGGGATAATACACAGTGATGTCACAGTACAGGGATAATACACACAGTGATGTCACAGTACAGGGATAATACACAGTGATGTCACAGTACAGGGATAATACACACAGTGATGTCACAGTACAGGGATAATATACACAGTGATGTCACAGTACAGGGATAATACACAGTGATGTCACAGTACAGGGATAATACACACAGTGATGTCACAGTACAGGGATAATACACACAGTACTCCAGTGAAAGAACGCAGCCAGCACTGCTTAACACTTAATCCCCCGAGACCTCACAGCACGAACCTCCGGATGTACACGGCACTGACCCCCGGTGCTCACAGTAGAGACAGGACAGCTTGCAACAATTCGGGTAGAAACGAAAAGAGCACTGGGCACACAGGTTCTGATAAAGCAGTTAATTTGCAGGTGGAAATGCTTAGCTGAGCATTTCCACCTACAAATAAACTGCTTGACCAGAACCTGTGTGCCCAGTACTCTTTTTTGCTTCTACCCGAATAATACACACAGTGATGTCACAGTACAGGGATAATACACACAGTGATGTCATAGTAGAGATAATACACACAGTGATGTCACAGTACAGGGATAATACACAGTGATGTCACAGTACAGAGATAATACACAGTGATGTCACAGTAGAGGGATAATATACACAGTGATGTCACAGTACAGGGATAATACACACAGTGATGTCACAGTACAGGGATAATACACACAGTGATGTCACAGTACAGGGATAATACACACAGTAATGTCACAGTACAGGGATAATACACACAGTGATGTCACAGTACAGGGATAATACACAGTGATGTCACAGTACAGGGATAAGACACAGTGATGTCACAGTACAGGGATAACACACAGTGATGTCACAGTACAGGGATAATACACAGTGATGTCACAGTACAGGGATAATACACACAGTAATGTCACAGTACAAGGATAATACACACAGTGATGTCACAGTACAGGGATAATACACACAGTGATGTCACAGTACAGGGATAATACACACAGTGATGTCACAGTACAGGGATAATACACACAGTAATGTCACAGTACAGGGATAATACACACAGTGATGTCACAGTACAGGGATAATACACACAGTGATGTCACAGTACAGGGATAACACACAGTGATGTCACAGTACAGGGATAACACACAGTGATGTCACAGTACAGGGATAATACACAGTGATGTCACAGTACAGGGATAATACACAGTGATGTCACAGTACAGGGATAATACACAGTGATGTCACAGTACAGGGATAATACACAGTGATGTCACAGTACAGGGATAATACACAGTGATGTCACAGTACAGGGATAATATACACAGTGATGTCACAGTACAGGGATAATACACACAGTGATGTCACAGTACAGGATAATATACACAGTGATGTTACAGTACAGGGATAATATACAGTGATGTCACAGTACAGGGATAATACACAGTGATGTCACAGTACAGGGATAATACACACAGTGATGTCACAGTACAGGGATAATACACACAGTGATGTCACAGTACAGGAATAACACACAGTGATGTCACAGTACAGGGATAATACACAGTGATGTCACAGTACAGGGATAATACACACAGTGATGTCACAGTACAGGGATAATACACACAGTGATGTCACAGTACAGGGATAATACACACAGTGATGTCACAGTACAGGGATAATGGACAAAACTGAGTTCAGTTTGTGGTTGTTGGATGAACAAGTCTCTCACATTAAAAGACTATAATAGCTGCTGTACTCTTGGTGTCATAAAACGAACCCTCGCCTCTTTTTCACTTTGTGTTCCCCTATTGGTGTCACTGCTTATCTGGGCCTCTGGGGGCAGGCTCTGGACATCAGTCTTCTTTCCCCTCTGGCAGCTGAAAATATAGCCCGTTGTTTCCCTGGAGGAAGAGTCTCAGCTATACTGCCATGTACTGCAAAGTGTAATGCCCCAACCAGTGTGGACCCGCTGTACCACTTATATGGCAGGTAAACATAAACCAGAGACAGTGAATTACATTCATTCACATTTATCAGTCACTTTGTATATTGTTCCTAATGTTCAGTAAGTGCCAGTTTGATATGAAGGGAATTTGTCATCATCATCAGGTCCATATTGAGCTCCAGGCTGTGTATACAAAGTGAAGGGAAAGAATAAAAAGATGTTATAATGGTTATGGTCATCGATCTGACATGTGTGAGACAAAGACATGAAATAACATTCAGACCGAAAACTGATTCAGACTTTAGATCAGGACCCTAAATATATCCAAACTCCATCAAGACCCAAAAATTACAGTGGGGATCAAAAGTGTGGGCACCCCAGGTAAAAATTTGTATTAATGTGCATAAAGAAGCCAAGGAAAGATGGAAAAATCTCCAAAAGGCATCAAATTACAGATTAGACATTCTTATAATATGTCAACAAAAGTTTAATTTTATTTCCATCAATTACACTTCCAAAATAACAGAAAACAAATAAATGGCGTCTGCAAAAGTTTGGGCACCCTGCAGAGTTAATATCTTGTACTGCCCCCTTTGGCAAGTATCACAGCTTGTAAACGCTTTTTGTAGCCAGCCAAGAGTCTTTCAATTCTTGTTTGAGGTATCTTTGCCCATTCTTCCTTACAAAAGTCTTCCAGTTCTTTGAGATTTCTGGGCTGTCTGTCAGGCACTGCTCTTTTAAGGTCTATCCATAGATTTTCAATTATGTTGAGGTCAGGAGATTGTGAAGACCAATGCAAAACCTTCAGTTTACGCCTCTTGATGTAATCCCCCGTGGATTTCGAGGTGTGTTTAGGGTCATTATCCATTTGTAGAAGACATCCTCTCTTTAACTTCAGCTTTTTCACAGATGGCATCAAGTTAGCATCCAAAATTTGCTGAAATGTTATTGAATCCATTTTTCCTTCTACCCGTGAGATGTTCACTGTGCCACTGGCTGCCATACAACCCCAAAGCATGATTGATCCACCCCCATGCTTAACAGTTGGACAGAGGTTCTTTTAATTAAATTATTTTCCCCTTCTTCTCCAAACGTAACTTTGCTCATTCCGGCCAAAAAGTTCAATTTTAACCTCATCGGTCCACAGAACTTGTTTCCAAAATGCATTAGGCTTGTCTATATGTTCATTTGCAAAGTTCAAACACTGATTTTTGTGGTGAGGACGTAGAAGAGGTTTTCTTCTGATGACTCTTCCATGAAGACCATATTTGTACAAGTATCTCTTTATAGTGGAATAGTGTACCACAACTCCAGTGTCTGCCAGGTCTTTCTGGAGGGATTGTGCAGTCAAACGTGGGTTTTGAATTGTTTTCTCACAATCCTGCGAGCTGTTTTGTCTGATATTTTTCTTGGTCTTCCAGATATGCTTTAACTTCCACTGTTCCTGATGACTGCCATTTCTTAATTACATTCCAAACAGAGGATATTGACATCTGAAAACATTTTGCTATCTTCTTATAGCCTTCTCCAGCTTTGTGAGCGTCAACTATTTTCAGTTTCAGATTTCTAGAAAACTGCTTAGGAGAACCCATGGTGCTGATTGTTGGGGCAAGGTCAGATGAGTCTGGGCATTTACCCCCTTAACGACAATGGACGTAAATGTACGTCATGGTGACATGGTACTTAACGCACCATGACGTACATTTACGCGCCTGCGGGCAAGTCCCGGCTGCTATAAGCTGCCCGTCCACAGGCAATGGCGGACATCCGCGATCGTGCGTATGTCCGCCATTAACCCCTCAGATGCCGTGATCAATACAGATCACGGCATCTACGGCAGTGCGGTACTTTGAATGGATGATCGGATCGCCCTCAGCGCTGCCGTTGGGATCCGATCATCCAGCATGGCGGCCGGAGGTCCCTTCACCTGGCTCCAGCTGTCTCCCGGGGTCTTCTGCTCTGGTCTGAGATCGAGCAGACCAGAGCAGAAGATCACCGATAATACTGATCAGTGCTATGTCCTATACATAGCACTGCACAGTATTAGCAATTAACTAATTGCTATGAATAGTCCCCTATGGGGACATAAAAAGTGTAATAAAGAGAAAGAAAAAAATGTAAAATAAAAAAGTCAAAAAATGGGAAAAATCCCCTCCCCCAATAAAAAAGTAAAATGTTCGTTTTTCCCATTTTACACCCAAAAAAATACTATTAAAATATATTGTTAATTATCCCGTACAGTGAACGGCGTAAACGTAATTTAAAAAAAAAAAAAGTCCCATATTGCTGCTTTTTGTCACAATTTATTCCAAAAATATTTTATACAAAATTTATAAAAAGTAAAACCTCAGCAAAAGTGGTACTGATAAAAACTACAGATCATGGCGCAAAAAATTAGCCCTCATAGCGCCCCATATATGGAAAAATTAGAAAGTTATAGGTGGTCAAAATAGGGCAATTTCAAACATACTAATTTTGTTAAAATGGTTTGAGATTTTTTTTAAGCGGTACAATTATAGAAAAACATATAACATGGGGATCATTTTAATTGAATTGACCCACAGAATAAAGAAAACTTGTAATTTTTACCGGAAATTGTACACCGTGAAAACAAAACCTTCCAAAATTTTCTAAATTGTGTTTTACTTTTCAATTTTCCCACATAAATAATATTTGTTTGGTTTCGCCGTACATTTTATGGTAAAATAAGTGATGTAATTACAAAGTACAATTGGTGACGCAAAAAACAAGCCCTCATATGGGTCTGTGGATGGAAATATAAGAGAGTTATGATTTTTAGAAAGCGAGGAGGAAAAAACGAAAATGCTAAAATAAAATTGGTCTGTTCCTTAACCCCTTAAGGACGCAGGAGGTAAATGTACGTCCTGGTGAGGTGGTACTTAACGCACCAGGACGTACATTTACGTCCTGTGCATAACCGCGGGCATCGGAGCGATGCCCGTTTCATGCGCGGCTGATCCCGGCTGCTGATCGCAGCCAGGGACCCGCCGGCAATGGCCGACGCCCGCGATCTCGCGGGCGTCCGCCATTAACCCCTCAGGTGCCGGGATAAATACAGATCCCGGCATCTGCGGCAGTGCGAGATTTGAATGATCGGATCGCCCGCAGCGCTGCTGCGGGGATCCGATCATTCATAACGCCGCACGGAGGTCCCCTCTCCTTCCTCCGTCCGGCTCCCGGCGTCTCCTGCTCTGGTCTGTGATCGAGCAGACCAGAGCAGAAGATGACCGATAATACTGATCTGTTCTATGTCCTATACATAGAACAGATCAGTATTAGCAATCATGGTATTGCTATGAATAGTCCCCTATGTAACAGTAAAAAAAAAAGTGAAAAATCCCCTCACCCAATAAAAAAGTAAAACGTCAGTTTTTTCCTATTTTACCCCCAAAAAGCGTAAAAAAAATTTTATAGACACATTTGGTATCGCCGCGTGCGTAAATGTCCGAACTATTAAAATAAAATGTTAATGATCCCGTACAGTGAACGGCGTGAACGAAAAAAAAAATCCAAAATTCCTACTTTTTTTATACATATTAAAAAAAAAATTATAAAAAATGAATTACAAGTTTTTTATATGCAAATGTGGTATCAAAAAAAGTACAGATCATGGCGCAAAAAATGAGCCCCCATACCGCCGCTTATACGGAAAAATAAAAAAGTTAGAGGTCATCAAAATAAAGGGATTATAAACGTACTAATTTGGTTAAAAAGTTTTTGATTTTTTTTAAGCGCAACAATAATATAAAAGTATATAATAATGGGTATCATTTTAATCGTATTTACCCTCAGAATAAAGAACACACATCATTTTTACCATAAATTGTACGGCGTGAAAACGAAACCTTCCAAAATTAGCAAAATTGCGTTTTTCGTTTTCATTTCCCCACAAAAATAGTGTTTTTTGGTTGCGCCATACATTTTATGGTATAATGAGTTATGTCATTACAAAGGACAACTGGTCGCGCAAAAAACAAGCCCTCATACTAGTCTGTGGATGAAAATATAAAAGAGTTATGATTTTTAGAAGGCGAGGAGGAAAAAATGAAAACGTAAAAATTAAATTGTCTGAGTCCTTAACCCCTTAAGGACCAAGGACGTACCGGTACGTCCTTGGTCCTGCTCTTCTGATATAACGCGGGGTTACACAGTAACCCCACATCATATCATGGCGGGCCCGGCGTCATAGTGAAGCCGGGACCCGCCTCTAATAGTGCGCAGCGCCGATCGCGGCGCCGCGCGCTATTAACCCTTTAGCCGCGCGCTCAGAGCTGAGCCGCGCGGCTAAAAGTGAAAGTGAAAGTTCCCGAGTAGCTCAGTCGGGCTGTTCGGGATAGCCGCGGCTAATCGCGGCATCCCGAACAGCTGACAGGACAGCGGGAGGGCCCCTACCTGCCTCCTCACTGTCCGATCGCCGAATGACTGCTCAGTGCCTGAGATCCAGGCATGAGCAGTCATGCGGCAGAATCGTTGATCACTGGTTTCTTATGAGAAACCAGTGATCAACATAGAAGATCAGTGTGTGCAGTGTTATAGGTCCCTATGGGATAACAATGATCAGTATAAGAGATCAGTGTGCGCAGTGTTATAGGTTCCTATGGGATAACAATGATCAGTATAAGAGATCAGTGTGTGCAGTGTTATAGGTCCCTATGGGACCTATAACACTGCAAAAAAAAAAGGGGGAAAAAAAAGTGAATAAAGATCATTTAACTCCTCCCCTATTAAAAGTTTGAATCACCCCCCTTTTCCAATAAAAAAAAAAACACAGTGTAAATAAAAATAAAAATAAACATATGTGGTATCACCGCATGCGGAAATGTCCGAATTATAAAAATATATCATTAATTAAACCGCTCGGTCAATGGCGTGCGCGCAAAAAAATTCCAAAATCCAAAATAGTGCATTTTTGGTCACTTTTTATATCATTTAAAAATGAATAAAAAGTGATCAATAAGTCCTATCAATGCAAAAAATGGTACCGTTAAAAACTTCAGATCACGGCGCAAAAAATGAGCCCTCATACCGCCCCATACACGGAAAAATAAAAAAGTTATAGGGGTCAGAAGATGACAATTTTAAACGTATTAATTTTCCTGCATGTAGTTATGATTTTTTCCAGAAGTCCGACAAAATCAAACCTATATAAGTAGGGGATCATTTTAATCGTATGGACCTACAGAATACATATCAGGTGTCATTTTTACCGAAAAATGTACTACGTAGAAACGGAAGCCCCCAAAAGTTACAAAACAGCGTTTTTTTTTTCAATTTTGTCGCACAATGATTTTTTTTCCCGCTTCACCATAGATTTTTGGGCAAAATGACTGACGTCATAACAAAGTAGAATTGGTGGCGCAAAAAATAGGCCATCATATGGATTTTTAGGTGTAAATTTGAAAGAGTTATGATTTTTTAAAGGCAAGGAGCAAAAAACAAAAATGCAAAAACGGAAAAACCTCCGGTCCTTAAGGGGTTAAGGCCAAAATGGGCTGAGTCCTTAAGGGGTTAAAGGGGTATTCCAGGAAAAAAACTTTTTTTATATATATCAACTGGGTCCAGAAAGTTAAACAGATTTGTAAATTACTTCTATTAAAAAATCTTAATCCTTTCAATAATTATCAGCTGCTGAAGTTGAGTTGTTGTTTTCTGTCTGGCAACAGTGCTCTCTGCTGACATCTCTACTTGTCTCGGGAACTGCACAGAGTAGAAGAGGTTTTCTATGGGGATATGCTTCTAAACTGGGTGGTTCCCGAGACACGTGTCATCAGAGAGCACTTAGACAGAAAAGAACTCAACTTCAGAAGCTCCTAAGTACTGAAAGGATGAATATTTTTTTAATAGAAGTAATTTGCAAATCTGTTTTAACTTTCTGGAGCCAGTTGATATATAAAAAAAAATAGTTTTTTCCTGGATAACCCCTTTAAGGCCAAAATGGGCCTGGTCCTTAAGGGGTTAAAACCTTTGAGATTGACATCACCTGGTCTTCCCAGATGATGATTGAGAACAATCCATGACACTGGCAGGTCTCAGCTTTGCAAAGGGGGCAGTGCCTGCTATAAATTCTGCAGGGGGCCCAAAGTGTAAATGATGGAAATAAAATGTAACTTCTGTTGACATATTATAAGAATGTCTAATCTGTAATTTGATGTCTTTTGGAGTTTTTCCATCTTTCCTTTGCTTCTTTGTGACCATTAATACAAATTTTTACCTGGGGTGCCCAAACTTTTGATCCCCAAACTTTTGATTCCAACCAAACCCAAAAAAAATTCTCACCTCAGCTTAAATTCAGACCCCAGACCAGACCTCTCCATTTACTTACTGCTCCTTATATTAACTTATATTAAATATAAAATAATCGAGTACAAACTAGCCAGGCAGGGCCGGGGTAGGAAGGATAGGGGTACTACAGTATCTTTGCTGGGAAATAACAAAAAAGATGGGCCCTTGACAGCGGGACCTGACTTACAGCACTGATGTTTGTCATGGGTTATATTCTGACAGCAAGGGCCCCTCCGATTAATGCAGCAACCATTCAAAAAGGAGAATCCAGAAGAAGTCCTGTTGCTCTGCAGAGTCTTGTAACCCCTAGAGTGCAGCGTCTGATAACCGTGAAGGAGAATAAATCACAATTTTACAGGAAATCTGCAGGATTGTTAACTTCACCATTCACATAAGTTTCCTCATCGCTGAACAAAATCTTCCGCGTAAACTGAGGGTCCTGTTCCAATTTTTGTTTTGCCCATTCTGCAAATTCAGTGCACCGATCTGGGTCATCCTCGTTCAGATGCTGCAGTATCTGGAGTTTGTAAGGGGGCCATTTTGTGAGTAGCTAATATCCGCCAAAGGGATGTTTGACTAATGCCGCTCTCCAGTGACATGCGGTGAGTGCCACGCTCTGGGCTCTTGCTGAATGAAGCGAGGACAGCCACTGATGTTTCTTCATTAGTGACAGATTTCATGCCTCCACATTTTGGCAAATCCAACACTGAACCAGTTTCACGAAACTTAGCAAGCAGTTTGCTAACTGTAGCATGGGAGATGGGTGGTCTCGTAGGGGGGTCTTGTATTAAAATCTGCTGCAATGACCCGGTTACTGCGTTCACTTGACATCAACACAATTTCTATCCGCTCCTCACGTGTTAACGTCGACGACATGTCAATGGCTGTAATCAAAGAGAAACTTGTAAATAACTCATGAAAGAATAAAGTTACGTTAAATCCAAGCACATAGTTGTTTTTCTTGTGAAATTCCCAATAAGATGTGCCACATGACCCTCTTCTTATTGAAAAAACAAAAGTTGGATTCAAAATGGCCGCCATGGTCACCACCCATCTTGAAAAGTTTCCCCCCTCACATATACTAATGTACCACAAACAGGAAGTTACTATCACCAACCATTCCCATTTTATTAAGGTGTATCCAAATAAATGACCCACCCTGTACTTTTTTCTTTCACAAACATGGTGCCTCCAGCTGTTGAAAAACCTGTATAACAGGACAGCAAAAAAGGCTAACTAATAATCCAATTATAGCAAAGCATTTGACAAAATGTGTAACAAAGCTGGTTGGGAAACATTGAACTCCAGCAGTGTATCCCAAGCAGGGTATCTGTAACAAAATTACCACTCTCTGTCCGTACAGAATTTGTTTGTCTGGTAATACTGTGAGTTTTAGTTTTGCAACAGCAATAATTATAAATATATATCCCAAAAGGAAAAATAAGGTGCTTAAAACATAACTTTTACTGTAATATATATTTAAAATCCACCAATTGAACCATATAGTGCATACCAAGTGAAAAAACTATAAATAAAGATCAAATGTCAATATAGTCCACCATGGACTGGTAGTTTCACGGACTCATACTTGTAGCAGTTTTACTTAGTCAAATTCAAGATCGCTCAGAGTGTCAATAATCCTCTCATCAAGACCTACAAATCACTCATAAGCACGGAATCATCCTTAGGCAAACACATAATTTTCAACAAACATGACTCAACATGTAAAGGTCATGTGATAGATCCCCATTCCCGACGCGTTTCTGCGGATGTCTGTATAGTCACACTCATATCAGAACCGCTTCCTCAGGGGAATACAAGAGGGGTAAATCTCCTACGTTAGAACAGCAACTACAATGGACAATACTATAGTTGCTTATGTGTAGCCACCATGATACAGGTAATGAATCACAAGATAGGATATAGTATGATGAGACCAATGGACCCCCTTTATAAGTAACCTCTCCACAATAGCGTCATGATGTCCATCCCTAGTGGGTAGTAGTTAGTCCCAATCAGCCAGGGGACCTAAAAGAAAAAAACACAGAAATACAAAAAATGGGGGCAAGCAGTGAGCAGGTACGTAAATGCTTACCCTTATGTTAGTATATACGGTCCACAAAGTGATCTCAACACTACTTACATGACCACCGGGGGCATCTGAGAACCAACGCTATCTACAATGTAAACATACGGCCATAGGCAGACTCAGTAATAGCTCCTAAACCAACTCATAACTAGCTCCTAGTTAGAGATAACATAATTGCAACTCACGTTTAGAAGTCAGAGATGTAGCATATAGAGGCTGCAATGGCAGCACTCCCGTTCTGCTGCCGGGTCTACGCGCGCTCTGTGCACGCTGGCGTCACATGACCGCTACATTACACGCTCAGTGGTACGCCCATTCAGACGCCGTACTGATGGGCGGAACACGCTCAGAGCCAAGCTCAATGTTCACCTGTGTGGGCGTAGCAATGCCGCGATCAACTTAACTTGCTAGATTTAAAGAAAAACTGATTTACTGGTCAGATATTAAGGCAGTCTAAATGAGACAAACTTGGTACAGATGTATTGTGACAAATATTTGGGCTGTGGGCTAAAGTGACGCAGTGACGTCACGCCCTACGAAATTTTAACCCTTGCTGCATTTATAGCACTAAAAGGGATAGTATAGTTAGTCCCTAGTCAGGTCAGTGCCTGACAGTATGTATGTCATGTATCCTGATAAGCAAAACATTTTTTAACAGGTGGATCAGTCCAGTAATATTGCTAATTTGGACAGATGGTACATCAACGTACTAAGTATGAATGTCACTACATTATTAATGTGTTAGGCCATATACTGTTTTAAGGACATAGTTATTACCTCGTTATTAGTGGAAAATAATTCATAAGATGGTGAAACTATATAAGGTAGTTTCCCCGGACCCTGAAACTATTCAGACAGGTTCTCACCAATGATCACTTGGGAATAAGATACCGTATATACTCGAGTATAAGCCGACCCGAGTATAAGCCGAGACCCCTAATTTCAACCCAAAATCCCAGGAAAAGTTATTGACTCGAGTATAAGCCTAGGGTGGGAAATACATCATCCCCCCCCTGTCATTAACATCCTCATCATCATCACCGCCTGTCATCATCCAGACCCTCATCATCATCACCTGTCATCATCCCCTTGTCAACATCCCACACAGCCCCCCTTCATCATCCCCTTGTCATCATCCCCACCCCCCTTCATCATCCCCTTGTAATCATCCCACACCCCCATTGTCATCATCCCCACCCCCCTTCATCATCCCACACCCCCCCTTCATCATCCTTTTGTCATCATCCCACCCCCCCCCCCCTTCTTCATCCACTTGTCATCATCCGCCCTCAGTGGTCTTCAACCTGCGGACCTCCAGAGGTTTCAAAACTACAACTCCCAGCAAGCCCGGGCAGCCATCGGCTGTCCGGGCTTGCTGGGAGTTGTAGTTTTGAAACCTCCGGAGGTCCGCAGGTTGAAGACCACTGCGGCCTTCGACATCATCCAGCCCCCTCTCACCCCCTTTAGTTCTGTACAGTACTCGCCTCCGCTCGGCGCTGGTCCGGTGCTGTAGGACTGTCCGGTGAGGAGGTGGTCCGGTGGGATAGTGGTTCCGGGCTGCTATCTTCACCGGGGGCGCCTCTTCTCCGCGCTTCGGGCCCAGAATAGAGGCATTGTCTTGACAATGACGCAGAAGTACGTTGGCAATGAACGTACCTCTGCGTCGTTGTCAAGGCAACGTGACTATTCTGAGGCCGGGCCCGAAGCGCTTAGAAGAGGCCTCCCCGGTGAAGATAGCAGCCCAGAACCACTATCCCACCGGACCACCTCCTCTCTGGACAGTCCTGCAGCACCGGACCAGCGCCGAGCGGAGGCGAGTACTGTACAGAACTAAAGGGGGTGAGAGGGGGCTGGATGATGTCGAAGGCCGCAGCGGTCTTCAACCTGCGGACCTCCGGAGGTTTCAAAACTACAACTCCCAGCAAGCCCGGACAGCCGATGGCTGCCCGGGCTTGCTGGGAGTTGTAGTTTTGAAACCTCTGGAGGTCCGCAGGTTGAAGACCACTGCGGGTGGAGAGTTCACTCGAGTATAAGCCGAGGGGTGTGTTTTCAGCACGAAAAATCGTGCTGAAAAACTCGGCTTATACTCGAGTATATACGGTACTATGGATGGAGTGATAAATTCCCTATCTTAAAAGAATTACCCCCCTCCCAACACAGGCGGTAACAAGCATACTCCCTACACTGGCCCTGCTGTACCCTAAGTAGGTAACCCTCAACCTAAGCGGCATTGACGTCCTTAGAAGGACGGTACCGTACAACCTCGTACCTCCTAATGACCCCAATTGAGCCCTATAAACTAGGGGTGGTTCTAGCTCAAAAAGTTCCCCTGGGACCTCCCCTCACTGCCTATTAGACCACCCCAAGGTTAGTATATATAGGGGGGGGGGGGGCAAGAGGGATAAAGTAGATAGGGGGAACTGGGCAGGAGATAAGTTGGGGAGAGAGAAACATAGTGAAGAAGGGGTGGGGGAGGAATAATTAAGGATCAAATAGATCCCACCTCAGACAAAGAATATGTGGAAATAGTATGGTCATAAAAAGGGTGCAAAGCAAAGTTGTTCATTTAGCCCTCTAGGGGCTAAGCTCTGTAGGCGGTAAATCCACCTACTCTTTTTGAAGTAAGATTCTGTCCAGATCTCCCCCTTGCTGTGTGGGGACCACTTGTTCAATTCCAATGAATCTGATGAGTTTTGTATCACCCTGCTGGAATTGGTTCATATGGACTGCGACTGGAGTTTCCCATTTGTTGCGTACATCACCAAGGTGCTCGTTTTCTTAATTCACGCGTTGTCTTACCAACGTAATGTTTGTCACATGCATATATAACCCCACGGGAGCTACAGTTTATAAAGTGATCAATCTCAATTACCTTGCCAGTAACAAGGTCCGCCACTTGTTTAGTTTTAATGGTGTTATCACAAGCCTTACAGTGGCCACACCTGTGACAGCCCCGTGGGCGCGAGGTATTCAGCCAAGTACTGGATCTTTTCGGTGTCGGGTGACTATGTGTTAAAATGTCCCTTAAGTTCCTCCCCCTTCTGTAAGTGATCATTGGTGAGATTCCTATAATGTCCGAAAGGTCAGGGTCCAGTTTGAGAACATCACAGTGTCGGGTATGGAAGGCATCTGTATGGAAGGCATCAAATGTGCCTATTATTCTTGTGGGTTGTGGGCCCTCACTGGTTCTCTTCTGAGGGATCAGAAGTTGAGCCCTCCCCTGAGAGAGTGCAAATTGGTAAGCAGGTCTCAACATTGAGTCTGGGTATCCACGTTTACGAAACCTTGTCCTAAGATCTTTGGGTTGTAGCTTAAATTCTTTTATGTCCGAACAGTTCCTCCTGAGGCAGAGGTACTGCCCCCTCGGTAAGCCCCTTTTCAGGGGCACCGGGTGGCAGCTTTCCAACCTCAGGAGGCTGTTCGTGGATGTGGTTTTTCTAAAGACTTTAAGTCCCCCCCTTCCATCCTTGGATGTGTGAACATCCAGAAATGGCAAGGAGTCCGAATGGACTTCGAACTTGAACCCCAGTCCGATCTCATTAGTATTTAGGGATTTCAGAAATCTCTCAAAGTCCCTTTTGGGGCCCGCCCACAGCACAAAGATGTCGTCAATGTAACGCGACCAAAAAATCGCGTTCTCTGATACCTCCTCCCTCTCACCCTAAAATACGATCGTTGCCTCCCACCAACCCAAGGTCAAGTTAGCGTACGATAGGGCACACGGGCTCCCCATCGCAGTGCCCCTGAGTTGGTGGAAGTATCGCCTGTTATAGATTAAGTAATTGTGGGTGAGGATGTACCGGAGGAGGTTGACGACAAATTGGCTGTGGGCTTGGTGGTTGGTACCCCTAGACGAAAGAAAATATGAGACTGTATTAATGCCTACGTTATGGGGGATTGAAGAATAAAGGGCCTCAACATCTATAGAGGCCAATAAGGTGTCATCCACAATTGTCAAGTTCAAATCCAATGTGTCTCGTGTGTATGAGGGGAGGGATGTCACAAATCCCCTCAAAATTTTGTCCAGATATATGCCCACATTCTGCCAGAGACTCCCTATACCAGACACTATAGGTCTTCCTTTTAAGGGTGTAGTACCCTTGTGCACCTTAGGTAGTGCATAGAATGTCGGTATTAGGGGAGTCTCGGGCAGCATGAACTCAAGTTCCCCGTCATTGTTCAAGTTATCACGTCTGGCCACCACTAAAATATCTCGCAGTTCTTCACGATATTTAGAGGTGGGGTTCCCTAGTAATATTTCATAGGTGTTACGATCATCCAGTAGACGGTGACACATATCGAGATATTCTCCCTGGTCTAGGAGGACAACATTCCCCTCCTTGTCCGAGGGTTTAATAAGGAGGTCCTCATCAGCCTCCAACTCTGAGATTGCCACTTGATCCTGGTGTGACCGGTTATGATGAACTCTCCTAGGGGAGGCAGATAGGGACCACAAATCTCTCGAAACAAGATCCGTGAATACTTCTATGACAGATGTCACCCACTGGTGGCAATGCCATGCTTTTAGGTTTACAGTCTGTATATGGTCCTATTCCTATACCACTCTCAATTTCATGCAATAGAGATATCAGGTTTTCCATAGCCCTGTGTTCACATTCCGCAATGCCATCTGTGTTTTGTATTCTTTTTTCACGCAAATTAAAGAATTTGTGCCATCTTAATTTATGCGAGATGTCATTGGTCCACGTGAAGGGGTCAAAATGTGTGGTGGGCACAAAGGTAAGTCCCTTCCTCAGTACATCAACCTGATCTTGTGTGAGAATACGATGTGACAAATTTATGACTTGATTATCCTCTAAGCCGGGTATCTCCCCCCCCCCCTCCTGGGGCGTTGATGCAGCTGATACTGATCTTTGGGTCCTTCCCCCAAAAAAGGTTGTGGTTGATTGTTTTAAGCTGACTGATAGGATGAGGGCCCAGATCCAGGAGCAGAGTACGTGCCCCCATTGTCTTTTCCCCATGGTTGTTGGGTTGGAGCAAGGTTGTTGTAAGATGATCCCCTATTAGATGTATTATAGGGTCTATGGCTACCTCTGGGTCGACGACCCCTAGGTTGTCCTCGTCCCCGGTCTCCTCTGCTTCGGGATCTGTCAGTATCTGAATAGTCAGTGTCTGACTTTGATAGGTCCGTCTCTGTCTCAGTTTGTATTTGATTTCTATTGATTACCGAATTGGCTTTGTTATTTTTAAAATCCTGCAGATCCCGGATAAACTGAGAATGCTTTCTCTCTTTCACAAAATAACTTCTCTATAGAGACCTGTAGCTGTCCCTCTTTTGTGGCAAAATCAGGATTTGATTTGAATCTGAGAACCAGCTGTTTTTGTTCTTCCAGTTTTTTACCAGCTGTTTCCAGTTTCAAACGTTCCTCCTCCAATAAAATAGTAAGAAAATTCAATGAGCATTTAGTCGCGGCTTCCTCCCATTTTTTTAGGACAGTAGAAGACCTCAAGCGTTATCCCGGGAGGATTGGGACCCTCAATCCTCCCGGTACAATTTGGTTTTTGATGTAATTATCAAAACTTTGTACCTCCCAAAAGGAGATTAGGAATTGTTTATGGCAGTTGTACAATTCACGAAAGGCTGAACGCAGGGATGGTGTAGGTTTGGGCTGTGTAAACGCCTTATCAGAAAAGATGTCCTTAGCCACAGACAGCCATTCCTCTACATTGAGACTGGCAGTAATATAGCTGGCCATATCAGTAATAAATAATATCAAGATAACGTGTATGGATAACTGGGCTACACGGATACCCTAATTGGCAAATTGTTGTCACTTCGAGCTCAAATCATATACATATATATATATATATATATATATATATATATATATATATATATATATATATGTGTATGTATATCCCAAAAGGCAAAATAAGGTGCTTAGAACATAACTTATTTAAAATCCACCAGCAATAATTACTATTCTATCAAAATAATACAAACAAAAGTTTGAATTTTCAAAAACATATATATATTTTTTTTTTTATTCAAAGAGTTTTATTAAAGATACTTCAAGAACCATACACAAAAGCAATGCAAAGTTAACAACAACAACAACAAAAAGATACAACAGGGGGTCCAGAGGCACAACAACTGAGCTATCGTAATTAGGCAGTGCAACAAGCATACAATGCATTCAACATAAAGGAATGAGTAAAGCAGCGGGAACAATGAGATGGAGAACAGGGCAAATAAGCCAGGTACCCAAAGCTATGAGGCCGTAGAAAAGAGCTAGCCAGGAGGAAGGGATAGGGAGCTGCTAGATCACGCTACTTAGAGCATAAGAAAAGGACAACACTTCAGACAAAGGTGTAGGAGAAGGAATAAGCAAAGGTAAAGCAGGAAAAAGAAAGACAAAGAACAGCAAAGAGGCAACAGGAAAGGACAAAGATAGGGAACAAAAGGGGTGACAAGACAACAAACGGGGGAGGCGAGGACCGACTTGACGTGCACACACCAACCATCCAATCACCAGGGAGCTACCCCAGGGTCTTATATCTGTCCGAGGAGCCACACAGCTTCTATACGGGCAGCATCAGATGGGAGGGTCCGAGGATTTCCACCTCCGGGGATAACCGTTTTGGCAGCCTGAAGGAGGTGTCGCGCCAGGGACCGATTGTAGCGCGACTGCGCCATTGGAAACATAAATAGCAAGACAGCCTCCAGGGTATGAGGGACTGTGACACTCGATACTTCAGAAACGTCTTGAAGAACCGTGTTCCAAAAAGGGGTCAAAAACATCATTTTATGTATGGTTTTTCAACTATAAATAAAAAAAATTTGAATTTTAGATTAAATCAACATTACACAATCTATATATATAGAACAAAGAAAATACAACGTCAAAGTTACTTTCTATATAAACAAAAAACAAGTATCTAAAATCTAGAACAGTGCTTGGCAATCATCTCTTTCTTGTCTGGTTTTGGTACTGGTGCTATATTCGAGGGCAAGGGGGATCTTCTGTCCCTCCATTCTAAAGAAATGTTCCCATCTGCAAAGTCCACAACATTTTTCATTATATAGAAAATGAAATCCTGTTTTATCGGCTCGTATATTGAACGGAGGAACCATTCCTTTCTTTGCTTTGGAGTAGGCTATGTTATATCGAGGATTGTCAACAGGTCCACTACTCTCACTTTGTTTTTTTACCACAGCTTGTGACCTGTCAACAGTAAAATTGTGGTCCAGAGCTGCAAGCTGTGTCCTTGCATTCATTCCGTTTGCACTTAAATGCAGTCTTTTGGGTCTGTACTTTGATGCAGTGCGCTGTGGAATACTTCTAAGTCACCCGTGTGACAAAAATGGCTTATTTGCCGTAAGTACTTTTGTAGACAATTGTCCTTTAGCATTTTTTTTGTGCCTCAAAGCTAACACTTTCTCCATCCAGCCATTTTTTTTTACTCAACCTCAGCATCGAGAACAGCATGCTTGCATCTTGTATGTTGTGAACTCTCATCCTCCCATGAATGGATGTCTCTGACATGGTACAGGACTGAAATCAATCGCACCAAGTGTTCTTCCCGATTTTTATTGCAAGTGTTTGAGCTCCACCAGATATGATTTTATTTACTGGTGCAATCCATTCTGTTACGTCAATTTTTGTGCTTACTGGCTGCTAGGAGTTTTTTTTCCTATTGATTTCGCCAAGTGCCACACATCAAACTAATGTTTAATAGCTGAGTATTCCTCGCGTAGCATTTTCCGGATAGCAACATGACGATCGGTACAGATCATGTAGATTTTGACCTCTTTCGATATCAAATAATCCAGAGCATTTTTACAGGCTATTTTCTCCAGTCCAACAGAGGACACACCAGATCCAATTTGTTGAATGATGAAAGCTAATATTTTACTAGTTTCCACATCCATAAATATATAGATGCAATATTTTGCATTGTGCCCAGGCGAGTCGCACTGACCATCTCCTGCCAGACAGATAGCTATTTGTGAATTTTTTTGGATCTCTTCCTGTTGGTGGTTTATCCAAATGTTATCGATGAAAGGAAATATATATCTGTTCTGTATTCCATAATATGTTGACTCAGAAATTCCAGCCAAAGCCAAAATTTTAAAAAAATTGTTTCGTTTTGCAATTGTATTGCCACTGGTAATGATTGCTATTGCAAGTTGTATATTACCTAGAGGCTTTTTCTGCAAGCGCGGCTGGCTCTGCCACAGTTGCCTAGAATGCTTTTCCTTGCATTCCACATACACAGTAATATTAGAGCCCCCTTTTTTTAAATGTACTATTCTTTCTATATTTGCAGAACAATTTACATAGGCAGGACAAGGCAGCATTTTAATTAGTTGGTCCAAGGAGCTCTCATAAACAATTAATTTTCTATCTTCCGATGGATGTTTTGGTAAATTTATATCAGCCTCTGTCACTAACGAGCTCCTCTTCATCATCGCTTGAACACAGTGAGTATCCTTCCTCGCTACTTGAAGGACTCTCTTCCCTGGAGATATGAAAAGTAGAGTCTTCCTCATCTTCAACAGTAGTTATTGATGAAAAACTGGGTTCCTCAATGACAGCTTGCAATGTAACTTTTTTTTCGTTGTCACAGGCGACTACGCCCTCTATCACCATGTGTTGTGTACATTGAATGGGCCTAATTGGTGATAATGTCAATTCTGTAAGTAAAGGTGTTTGTAAATTAGTAGTATTTGTTGGTTTATGCGTTTCAGGATGTTAAATATTTATACCGGTCATAGTTTATGACACGGTCACCATTGGAGGAATAAGTGAGCAACTTGTATAAAAAACAAATACATTTATTGTAAGCGTCTTGACATCATGGCAGACAGAATAAAACAAGAAATCTCATATAAAAACAGTTCTTGCATAAGTAGTACAGTAGGAAGGGTAGGTATGTCCTTAGAATTGTCTCACCAACTGAGGTTTGTGTGAGCTGGATCCATCTTGGGAAGTCCTAAGGTGGACACCTCTGTTAGCATCATCCTTTCATCAGGCTAGCTTGGTCTGTTCTGCTGGCCCCCGCCCGCCTTCCTTCCTCCTTGGTTTCTTCTGTTAGCCTAGCCTCTTCATTAGCTTCTTCCTATATACCGTAACTATGGGTGTGTTTACTATGATTGAAGTGTGTCCTTTACATATGTGGATGTGTTTATCCTATGTAATCCTGTGTCTTCTAACCATTAATATACCTATATAGTATATATCTCCTCCTAGTGCGTTGGCTTGAATATATCTTTAACCTATGGTTGTATACATTAGGTCATAGTTACCTTATCTGATTGGATACTACTACCCTAACATATATGGTACTTCTAGTCTTAACCCTGACTATGTGACTATTCTCCAAATATCATATACTAAAATACCTCTGGCTCAGCAATTCTATCTAAAGGTTTCAGCCATCTTGGGTTGTATAACCTAGCTCAATACCTTGACCCACAGATTACGATGTATCTTAAAAAATATTATTTTACAATTTCCCCTGTTTTGAGTTTAAAATACATATTTGATACTGAAAATAGAAAGATTTTCAATATACCATTACCATATATAGTATTAGTTACCAAATCCTTACTTAGTAGTATTGTTTTTTCATAAATAAATTAGACAACGTCCTTTATAATAGCATATATCATTATCAAGTGTAAGTAAACTAATCAATTCATGACCTTCATTGGTAATATCATCATTATTCTAATAATTCTGTCATAGTATATATCATATGTAACAAATCATGGCATACTAGGCCATATAATGATGAATTGTCATTATATTATCAGACTGACCGAAATGCTCCCCACTTACCATTGCCTACCTTCCTCCCCCCTTTGTGAATAAACGACACCACAACAGTATTAACTTCTTTAGTTGATGTGGGGGTCGGCCACAGCTTTATTATCTTAACGTAACCTTTAACAGCATTCCAACCTCCTGTAGGTTGGCAACCAGAGGGGAAGCACATTGCCAGCCGCCAGCATTAGCCGACGAGCAACTCAGCCATTTACCTCATTCTTTTCTAACTTTAACTCCTGCACCGCC
Source organism: Hyla sarda (assembly GCF_029499605.1). Classification (NCBI taxonomy): domain Eukaryota; kingdom Metazoa; phylum Chordata; class Amphibia; order Anura; family Hylidae; genus Hyla; species Hyla sarda. The sequence goes on along the minus strand of NC_079196.1, from coordinate 19,635,790 downwards.
ACAGGAGGAGCTCATGTATCTTCATACTGAGCTCCGACCCCCACCAAGCACATATAGGGCTTGCTCAATACCGTCCTGAAGCCCCAATAAAAATATATCGAAGCCGATATCATTTAAATGCACCGTCAAAAGACATGAGGCGCCTGTTGTCACCCTCCAGCTGCCTATGCCTAACAACCACTCCCGAACGAGCCTGGACATATCGAGCCATACGGGAGTTCACAGAGTGGCGGGCCCGTTCCACGGCCGCCGCGTCCCTAGCCCCCTGCCAAGTGACCCTGGGCACTATCTCCGACCACACTACGATCACTTCAGAGAAAAGGAGTATGATCCTTTCCAAATCATTTCTCATGAGCGTGATCATGGGGCCTGAAGTTACCTGCATGTGCCCGGAACTGCATGTGTCGGGCAATACAAATTGCATATACCTGGTGCAGGCCACAAACTTTCGTTCCGCGGGCCGGGAGTTTGAGACCCCTGTTTTAGGGTGATGTGCGGGGCCATTTCTCCTCCAAACATCTTGTGTATTATAGCACCAAACAGTTCCATTCTGCTCTTATCTGACTGCACTATATCCAGAATTTCACCGGCTTTTCACAATGTTGTGCAGCAAACTTTACACGATCTTCACCATGCTTTATATTCACAATGGAGTCTTGTGTGGTGAGCGTGCATACAGGCCATGGCGATGTGTGGAGAGCGTGCATACAGGCCATGGCGATGTGTGGTGAGCGTGCATACAGGCCATGGCAGTGTGTGGTGAGCGCGTATACAGGCCATGGTGGTGTGTGGGGAGCGTGCATACAGGCCATGGTGGTGTGTGGGGAGCGTGCATACAGGCAATGGCGATGTGTGGTGAGCGTGCATACAGGCAATGGTGATGTGTGGTGAGCGTGCATACAGGCCATGGCAGTGTGTGGGGAGCGTGCATACAGGCCATGGTGGTGTGTGGGGAGCGTGCATACAGGCAATGACGATGTGTGGTGAGCGCGTATACAGGTCATGGCGGTGTGTGGGGAGCGTGCATACAGGCAATGACGATGTGTGGTGAGCGCGTATACAGGCAATGGCGGTGTGTGGTGAGCGTGTATACAGGTCATGGCGGTGTGTGGGGAGCGTGCATACAGGCCATGGTGGCAGAGTGCATCCAGGTCTTTTTGAAGCCTTCACACATGTCCTCGGCTCTTGGACAAGTCTTCAGAGTCTTCTTCCTCCTCCTCCTCCTCACCTGGTCGGGGTAAATTTATGGTGAAATAATTGCCTTTCCCTTCTGTATTATGGCGTCAACATCGCTCACTGGAACATTCAGAAACCTAGAAATGCGCCTGTAACCAACACCATTGTTATGTCTCACAACAATTAAAGGGGATTCCGGTCAAAAACTAATTTTATATTTTTTCTTCATATCAACTGACTCCAGAAAGTTAAACGGATTTGTAAATGACTTCTATTAACCCCTTAAAGGGTAGCTCTCACCATCACTTTTTTTCTCTTTCCCGTCCCTGCCTATTACCCATTTATCCCTAACCCCCTCCCTGCCTTTAATTTATTTTTTTTACATATTAAAAATGCCTTTTTGTCTGCCTGGTAGTGTGCTCACTACCAGGCAGACTTCCCCAGCAGCCACCACGTCACTGATGCCTGCTGGGGCCGACACTTCCGCCCGTAGTTCACCTATACAGGGTGCCTCCAGCTGTTTCCCCACTACAACTCCCAGCTTGCCCTGACTTCTATTGGCTGTCAGGGCATGATGGGAGTTGTAGTGGGGAAACAACTGGAGGCATACTGTATAGCTGAAAACAGTATCTGTGATCGCTGTGCACATCCCACTCCCCGCCACGCAGCCCGCAACCCCGCCCCCCCGTTGCGCCGCTCAACTCACTCCCCACCCCCCTCAGTTCACCTATTCAGTGTCTCTCCAGCTGTTTCCCCACTACAACTCCCAGCTTGCCCTGACATCTATTGGCATACTGGAGGCACACTGTATAGGTGAATGGCCGCACATCCCGCAACCCACTACACCCCCCCCTCCCCCCGCAAAAGCACAAAAACACATTGAAAACAGACACAACATAGATATTTTTACCTGTCGCCGGGGCCTGCCAGGGAGCCTGCGCGCGTCCTCTTCCTTCAAAGCGCTCGCTTCCACCTGTCTGATTGACAGGCGGGAGCGAGCACCGCAGTGAATGAATTCCGACTCGTTGCCAGGCTTCAACGAGTCGGAATTCATTAGTGACATCACTGCCGAATGCATTCGGCCACTAGGAGGGAGACCCTAGTGGCCGAATTTAAAAGTGATTTTAAACTGTTTTAAAATCACTTTTTTTAATTAAAGTATATTAGAGGTATGTTGTAGTACTTAAGTACTACAACATATAAATTTTTGGATTTCATGACAGTGCCCATTTAAGGACTGAGGGTTTTTCCACCTTCATTTTTTCCTCCTTATTTTTAAAAATAAATTTTGCACCTAAAAATCCATATGATGGCTTATTTTTTGCCACCAATTCTACTTTGTAATTACATCAGTAATTTTACCCCAAATTTACGGCGAAACGGAAAGAAAATCATTGTGCGAAAAAATTTAAGAAAAAACGCCATTTTGTAACTTTTGGTGGCTTCCGTTTCTTTGCAGTACATTTTTCGGTAAAATGACACCTTATCATTATTCTGTAGGTCCATACGGTTAAAATGATCCCCTACTTATATAGGTTTGATTTTGTCGTACTTCTGAAATTGTACATTTAAAATTGTCATCTTCTGACCCCTATAACTTTTTTTTTCCGTGTACAGGTCGGTATGAGGGCTCATTTTTTGCGCCATGATCTGAAGTTTTTAGCGGTTCCATTTTTGTATTGATCGGACTTTTTGATCTTTTTATATAATGAATAAAAAGAGATCAAAAAGACGCTATTTTGGACTTTGGAATTTTTTTGCGCGTACGTCATTGACCGTACGGTTTAATTAACAATATATTTTTATAATCCAGACATTTCCGCACGCGGCGATACCACTAGAGATGAGCAAACTTACAGTAAATTCGATTCGTCACGAACTTCTCGGCTCGGCAGTTGATGACTTTTCCTGCATAAATTAGTTCAGCTTTCCGGTGGGCTGGAAAAGGTGGATACAGTCCTAGGAGAGATTCTCTTAGGACTGTATCCACCTTTTCCAGCCCACAGGAGCACCTGAAAGCTGAACTAATTTACGCAGGATAAGTCATCAACTGCCGAGCTGAGAAGTTCGTGACGAATCGAATTTACTGTAAGTTTACTCATCTCTAGCTACCACATATGTTTATTTTTTACTTACTGTTTTGTTTTTTAAGTGAAAAGGGGGGCAATTCAAACTTTTATTAGGGAAGGGGTTAAATGATCTTTATTAACTTTTTTTTTTTTCCAGTGTTATAGCTCCCTCTAGTGGCTATAATACTGCTCTAACTGATCTTTTACATCTATCTTTGTTATCCCATAGGATAACATTGATCAATGATTCTGCCGCTTGACTGCTCATGCCTGGATCTCAGGCACTGAGCAGTCATTCGGCGACGCAGGCGGCAGGCAAGGACCCTCCTTGTGTCGGCCAGCTGTTCGGGATGCCACCATTTCGCCGCGGTGGTCCCAAACAGCCCACTGAGCTAACCGGCAGTGGTTTACTTTCACTTTAGATGCAGCGTTCAACTTTGAACTCTGCGTCTAAAGGGTTAATAGCGTGTGGCACCGCGATCAGTGCTGCGCACTATGAGCCATGGGTCACGGCCCGACCCGATATGTACTGGTACGCCCTGAGTCCTTAAGTGATCAAAAATCTTAATCCTTCCAGTACTTATCAGCTGCTGAAGTCGAGTTCTTTTCTGTCTGACCACAGTGCTCTCTGCTGACACCTCTGTCTGTCTGGGAGTGTAGACAGGGAAAAAAACGGTTTGGCGAGGCGCTGCTCAGTGTACGGTCAATAAAAGAGGACTCAAGTGGCACAGGACGATAAAAACTATTGATGTATTGGGGAAAACGCGTTTCGGCATCCACCGATGCCTTCCTCAGGTCCACTTACAGCTACCAGTGATGCTGTGTGCTATGCGCCGGGTAGCTGGAACGGAGTCCTGTGTAGTTTCTGTGCCTCTCCGGTCCGATTTTTTCATCCCTTTTCTTAAGCCTTTGTCTGTCTCAGGAACTGTCCAGAGCAGGAGAGGTTTGCTATGGGGATTTGCTGCTACTCTGAACAGTTCCTGAGACAGAGAGCACTGTGGTCAGACAGAAAAGAGCAACACAACTTCAGCAGCTGCTAAATACTGGTAGGATTAAGATTTTTTTTTTTTTTTTTTTTATAGAAGTAATTTACAAATCTGTTTAACTTTCTGGAGCTAGTTGATATGAAAAAAAAAAAAAAGTTTTTCACTGGAATACCCCTTTAAGTTGTGAAGCTCTGGAGGCAGCTCTTTGCTTTTCCCCATCATGAGAGGTGTCTTGTGTGACACCTTGGCAACAAGACCTTTTTGTAGCCATCAATTGAGACTGAACCGGCCGATAGTACTTGCACTGACAAGGGGCTGGATTGCTTTTTTTAATGAATGCCGGGCATGCTGGGAGTTGTAGTTCTTCAACAGATATTGAGCCACAGGTTGGAGAAAGGTGGTCTAGAGTAGCGTTTTCTAAACATTTGGTCTACAGCTCCTGCAAAACTACGACTCCCAGCATGCCCGGACAGCCAGCGGCTGTCCGGGCATGGTGGGAGTCGTAGTTTTGCAACAGCTGGAGGCACACAGTTCGGAATACAGTTCCCTAAAAGTACCTGGTATTCGGGTTGTGTAAACTTTGTTTCTTACTTACTTTTTTGGGGCCCACGTAACCTACCTTAGACGATTCCTCCCGGACGCCATCACTTTCTCGTAGTTTATTTATAACTGTTTATAGTTACTAATAACGAAAGACGCAGAGTATTACATGAACGTACATTCATCATTTATTTGGTTTATAAATTAGAATTATAACCGGAGGAGCCGCCTTCCGGCACGGAAAGTTTTTCCTCCAGAACATTACAAATTGTCACAGTATCGATAAAACGTTTGCTTCCCGGCACTTACAGAACCTGAGAAAAAATGGGATTTTCAGAGAAACTTTCTGTAGTAATCTCCTCTAATATAATATTCCAAATTGTTAAAATATGGTCAGCTTAAAGGGGTACTCCGCTGAAAAACATTTTTTTTTTAATCAACTGGTGATTTGTAAATTACTTCTATTTAAAAATTGTAATCCTTCCAGTACTTATCTGCTGCTGTATGTTCCAGAGGAAGTTCTTTCCTTTTGGAGTTGCCTTTCTGTCTGACCACAGTGCTCTCTGCTGACACCTCTGACCATGTCAGGAACTGTCCTGAGCAGGAGTAAATCCCCATAGCAAACCTCTCCTGCTCTGGACAGTTCCTGACATGGACAGATATGTCAGCAGAGAGCACTGTGGTCAGGCAGAAAGGAAATTCAAAAAAGAAACAAACTTCCTGTGGAGCATACAGCAGCTGATAAGTACTGGAAGGATTAAGATTTTTAAATAGAAGTAATTTACAAATCTGTTTAACTTTCTGGCACCAGTTGATTTAAAAAATTAAAAAATAAAATTTGTTTACCAAAGGAGTACCCCTTTATTAAAAGAAAAACAAAAATGTATATGCCATATTTTGCATTAGGTCATCATTCCTCTGATATATCCAATTTAGTTTTAATTTATTTACTTATTTTTTAAAAAATCTGATTACGAAAGCAGCCTGAGATAGGAGTGACTGCTGAAAGGGCTGAACAGTCATGTGATGTGGCCTGGTTGCTATGGAAACACTGGCTAAGCCCCCCCCATAACAGTTTGTCAGATCCAGTCTGGAGGCATTAAACAGTTCGGATTTCTTCCAAAAACAGCACCACCCCTGTCCTCAGGCACCCAGTGGCATTGTCCAGCCTGGCCAATATTGGGGGCACGGGCATCTAATGTCTGACCATCTGTACAAACGCAGAGCAACACTCCGATAATGTATAAGTAACCTTAAAGGGGTCCTCCCGCTGGAAATTATTATTTTTTTTTTTAATCAACTGGTGCCAGAAAGTTAAACAGATTTGTAAATTACTTCTAATAAAAAAAAAAATCTTAATCCTTCCAGTACATATTAGCAGCTGTATACTACAGAGGAAGTGCTTTTCTTTTTGGGATTTCTCTTCTGTCACAACCACAGTGCTCTCTGCTGACCTCTGCTGTCCATTTTATGAACCATCCATGTTTGCTATGGGGATTTTCTCCTGCTCTGGACAGTTCCTAAAATGGACAGCAGAGGTCAGCAGACAGCACTGTGAAAGAAAAGCATTTCCTCCGTAGTATACAGCCGCTAATAAATACTGGAAGGATTAAGATTTTTTTTTATTTTTTTTTTTTATAGAATTAAATTACAAATCTGTTTAACTTTCCGGCACTGGTTGATTTAAAAAAATAATAATAATAATTATAATTTATTTATATATATTTTATTTTTTCTTCTCCCACCGGAGTAACCCTTTAAACGTAACTAAATCCTATCTTAAAATTAACACACGTTGTATATGGTCCACCCCATAGGATTAATAATGTTCCCTGATGGACCCTTATAAATACGTATAACTATATTATAGGCAGTGGAAGATAATATCTGTCCTCCTGTGACATAAAGTTATCAAATATAGACTATGGACTTAATACTTACAGATGGAGCGGTGTAGATCTCACATAGTGCAGTGTTTCCCAAATAGGGTGCCTCCAGCTGTTGAAAAAACTACAACTCCCAGCATGCCTGGACAGCCGAAGGCTGTCCAGGCATGCTGGGAGTTGTAGTTTTGCACCAGCTGGAGGCACCCTGTTTGGGAAACACTGTATTAGTACGACTGATTAGTGTTATGAAGGCTCCCACTAACCTGTGGCACCTATTTAAACTTCAACTCTCTTGTGCAAAGTGTTTAAAAGGGGTACTCCGGTGGAAAAATTTTTTATTTTTTTTTCTCTTTTTAAATCAACTGGTGCCAGAAAGTTAAACAGATTTGTAAATGACTTCTATTTAAAAATCTTAATCCTTCCAGTACTTATCAGCTGCTGACTACTACAAAAGGAAATTATTTTCTTTTTGGAACACAGAGCTCTCTGCTGACATCATGACCACAGTGCTCTCTGCTGACATCTCTGTCCATTTTAAGAACTGTCCAGTGTAGGAGAAAATCCCCATAGCAAACATTATGCTGCTCTGGACAGTTCCTAAAATGGACAGAGGTGTCAGCAGAGAGCACCGTGCTCATGACGTCAGAATAGAGCTCTGTGTTCCAAAAAGAAAATAAGTTCCTCTGATTCAGCAGCTAATAAGTACTGGAAGGATGAAGATTTTTTTAATAGAAGTAATTTACAAATCTGTTTAACTTTCTGGCACAAGTTTATTTAAGGGGAAAAAAAAAAAAAAAAGTTTTCCACCAGAGTACCCCTTTAATGCGACTACTAGTTGGGTACATGTAATTCTCTATATGCCGCCTCTGACTTGTTATACGTCCCGTCCATAAAGGCAAAAAGACAACAAGGATCAGAGAGTGAAATATATGTCAGATGTGCAGAAAAATGGAGGAGCCATTGTATGTTATTAGAAATCCTGCACTATTTCTGTCTTCCGTCCCGTCCACATGCAGAAAATGGCGTCAGACGGAGGGGGGTGAGACACTGAGCGGCCTCCCTCACTAAAATATACTCTACCTCTTCTGGTTTCCTGGATGTCAGGGACCTGCACTAGCGCAAATGAAAGGGAGTTCTAGAACACGGCTCAAGTCCTGCAGGAACGCATAGAAATGGAGTTCCTGCACTTTTTCCACAGCAGGAACACCGTTCCCATGGGGAGCCCTGCAGGCCCAGCCCTTTAAAGGGGTACTCCACCCCTAGACATCTAATCCCCTATCCAAAGGATAGGGCATAAGAGGTCTGATCGTGAGGGTCCCGCCGCTGGGGACCCCCGCAATATAGCATGCGGCACCCACCTGTTTTTTGTCGGGAAGCGCTGGAGGGTCTGGGTCGTGACCACAGGAACGGAAGTCTGTGACATCATGACTCCGCCCCCATGTGACCTCACGCTCCGTCCCATCAATGCAAGTCTATGTGGGCCAATGTAATGTCTGCTTTTAGCTCCCTCACGGTGCATTGCGGGTGCCATGGATCTGGCAAACAGCTGCCAGGGTGTCAGACTCCTATCAGATATTAAAGGGGTACTCCAGTGGAAAACATGATTTTTTTTTAATCAACTGGTGCCAGAAGGTAAAACAGATTTGTAAATTACTTCCATTTAAAAATGGAATCCTTCCAGGACTTATCAGCTGCTGTATGCTCCACAGGAAGTTCTTTTCTTTTTGAATTTCTTTTCTGTCTGACCACAGTGCTCTCTGCTGACACCTCTGTCCATGAGGCAAATCCCCATAGCAAACCTCTCCTGCTCTGGACAGTTCCTGACATGGACAGAGGTGTCAGCAGAGAGCACTGTGGTCAGACAGAAAAGAAATTAAAAAAGAAAAGAACTTCCTGTGGAGCATACAGCAGCTGATAAGTACTGGAAGGATTAAGATTTTTAAATAAAGCTATTTACAAATCTGTTTAACTTTCTGGCACCAGTTGATTTAAAAAATAAATAAAAAAAAATGTTTTCCACCGGAGTACCCCTTTAATAACCTTGAAAAAAATAAATAAATAAATAAGTCCTGAAAAACCTCTTTACAGGGGAACTCTGGTACATAAGTTCTATCCACAGGAAAGGGGATAAGTGTCTGATCACAGGGGCTCCGACCGCTGGGACCCTCCACAGTCTCCTGCCTGGTGCCACAGCTCTCCCCACACACAGAGCGGACATAGCTGCGTACACGGAGCAGTGTCGATCACCGCACAAAGCCGTAGCCCACACGCCCCTTCCATGCATCTCTATGGGAGAGCCAGAGATACACGAGGGCAGTACCTCAAGCCTTTCCAAAGAGATACATGGAAGGGGCATGTTGGTCACCACTTCGTTCGGTGGCCGCCAGTAATCCGTGTGTGGAGCTAAGATTACTCTATGCATGATCGCGGGGGGGTCCCCCTAGATCGGACGCTTTGCCCCGATCCTGTGGAAAGGGGACAAGAACTTATGAACCGGAGTTCCCCTTTAAGCTTTGCCACAAGACTGGAAAACCCCATTAATTCTTTACCCCTTCTTTGTCCATCATATAAGTTCAGGTCTTTCTGAAAATCTTAGCACCAAGTAGAATTGTTTTATACACAGAAGCAGTCGGTGATTGTCATTGTTTACCTACAGCTCCCAATATAACCTGTTTATGTTAAAAGGGCTACTCCGCCCCTAGACATCTTATCCCTTATCCAAAAGGATAGGGGATAAGAAGTCTGATCGCGGGAGTCCTGCCCCCCCCCCCCCCCCCGCCCGCTATCTTGGCTGCGAACTTCGTTCCTTGCCAGATGACTGGCAATGCGGGTGGAGGCTCGTGACATCACAGCTGTGGCCTGCTCGTGACATCACGGCCACGCCCCCTCAATGCAAGCCTATGGGAGGGGGCGTGACGACAGTCACGCCCCCTCCCATAGGCTTGCATTGAGGGGGTGTGGCCGTGACATCACGAGCCTCCGGCGCTGCACCCGATCCTCTTAACGAACGCCGGGTGCAGCAGGAAGATTGTGGGGGTCCCCAGCGGTGGGACTCCCCTCGATCAGACATCTTATCCCCTATCCTTTGGATAGGGGATAAAACATCTAGGGGCGGAGTACCCCTTTAAGGATAATAGGCTTGCATTGAGGGGGCGTGGCCGTGACATCACGGGCCTCCGGCGCTGCACCCGATCCTCTAAACGAACACCGGGTGCAGCAGGGAGACCGTGGGGGTCCCCAGCAGTGGGACCCCCGCGATAAGACATCTTATCCCCTATCCAAAACGTCTAGGGGCGGAGTACCCCTTTAAGGATGATAAGACTTGTAAACTTAAAAAGCCGGAAACTGCAAACAGATCTAAAAAAAATGCATTGGACAGGAGTAGGTTAAAGAAAAACTCCAGGCATTGTCTAGTGCCGGGTCATGACACAGGGATCCCAAAAACACTGCAGACATCCCCTGCTCCTTAGGCTCTTGCTGTAGGCATTATACAGTCGTGCCTGGAGTGTTCCTTTAAGTACCAGGAAGGGGAAAAGTACAAGTGTGATCCAGACAGACAGAAGTAAAGACAAGTCTTATAAGAATATACATCATTTCTTTGGAATTAACGAAGCTGAACGTTGGTTCAGGACCTTCTGTCTCCTACCCAGAACTCTGGAGGAGTGGACAAGAGCAAATTCCAGGCACAATGGTCATAAATAGTGCCAGTAAGTCCCTGTTCAGACATGGTAGACTTTCCATAAAGATTCATAATAATGTGTATAAGTGCAGTATGTCCTACCTGGTGAAGTTTTGCCTCAGATTTCGTCCATTACAGTGTAGAGGTTAAATTCTGAACCAAATTCAGCATAAAACGCCTACATATTTGGCTTTGCAGTAGAAAAGTTCCTTCACATCTGAACTTAAAGGGGGTACTCCGCTGCTCAGCGTTTGGAACAAACTGTTCCGAACGCTGGAGTCGGCAGCTTGTGTTGTCATAGTCCCGCCCCCTCATGAAGTCACAGCCCACCCCCTTAATGCAAGTCTATGGGAGGGGGCGTGACAACCGGGGGGTGGCTATGATGTCACGAGCTCCCGGCGCTGGCTCCAGCATTCAGAACAGTTTGCATTTAAGGGGGCCGGGTGTGACATCCAGAGGGGGCAGGGCTATGATGTCACGAGCTCCCGGCACCGGCTTCAGCATTCAAAACAGTTTGTTCCAAACGCTGAGCAGCAGAGTACCCCTTTAACGCAGGTTCCAAAGCTGCAAAATATGGACAAATGGACGCAAGTACTGGTCCGACTGCAGGGCTATGACCCAGGCTGATAGATCCCTATAACGCATTCAGGTCATAAGTCTAAACTTGCAACCAAAAAAGTGGAGTTAGGCTGCATTCACACCACGTTTTTGCAATACAGTTCCCATATCAGGTTTTTGATGAAAAACGGATTCCTCAAAACCGGACTAAACTGTATCAAAACGTGTGCACAAATTTTAAACCGTATACGGTTTGAAAAATGATGTCCGTTTGCATCCGTTTTTTTAAGAAAAGAAAAATATACGCTTTTTCATTTTCATTCCATTAGGGAAAAAAAGTTTCACTTGTTTGATTGAAATTCCAAGAAAAAAAACTGAGCAAAGTCAAAAACCGTATGGTGCAAACCGGATGGACCCGTACGCACATACGGTTCTCTACAGTTCCCATTGACTCCCATGTTAAAAAAACGTATACGGTTTAATACAGTTTTTCACCCGGACCAAAAACCGTGGTTGGCAACAGTTTTGGGTACAGGGAAAAAAACTGACAAAACCGTACAGGATGAAAAACGGACAGAACCTGATGCATCTTTTGGCATACGGTTTTTCAATGGAGAGTCAATGCGTACGGTTTTTAATACGTTTTTTTTTTTTTTTTTTTAATTAAAAATGTATACGGGAACCGTATTGCAAAAATGTGGTGTGAACCCGGCCTTACACTCGTCTGAAACCGGCCCAAAGGCGCCTTCTTAACGTGTCTCAGGATGAATCGCGTATCCTCCAGGGAGGAGCTCATTGTCACCCAGAGTTGAGATGAATAAAAACTAGTGCAAAGGATAAGTCCAGGACTAGCCACATTAAAGGGGAACTCCAGTGGAAAACTTTATATATATATTTTTTTTAAATCAACTGATGCCAGAAAGTTAAACATATTTGTAAATTACTTCCATTAAAAAAATCCTTAATCCTTCCAGTACTTCTACTTCTTCTGAATACTACAGAGGAAATTATTTTCTTTTTGAAACACAGAGCTCTCTGCTGACATCAGGACCACAGTGCTCTCTGCTGACACCTCTGCCCATTTTAAGAACTGTCCAGAGTAGGAGAAAATCCCCATAGCAAACATATGCTGCTCTGGACAGTTCCTAAAATGGACAGAGATGTCAGCAGAGAGCACTGTGCTCGTGATGTCAGCAGACAGCTCTGTGTTCCAAAAAGAAAAAAAATTCCTCTGTAGTATTGAGCAGCTAATAAGTACTGGAAGGATTAAGATTTTATAATAGAAGTCATTTACAAATCTGTTTAACTTTTTAGCACCAGTTGATTTAAAAAAAAAAAAAAAGTTTTCCAACGGAGTACCTCTTTAACCAATCACAGGTCAGCTCTTACAGGATGCTATGTGTCCATTACTTCTCCTTAGTATTAGTCATTATAAATCTCGGTGCTATAATAAAACTATAATAATATGACAGGAATTACTCTCTCACATCCATACAAACATTTCCAAAATTTTGGCTACAATTGACAGCTGAATACCTGAAGTTTATCACCCGAGCAACAAATGAGGAAACTAAATGGGGGCAGCATTTGGCCCGAGAGTCCCATGTAGTCCTTACTGATCTGCCGTCCGCCTGTGAAGGTCATAAACCCGCTCAAACTGATTCTCAAGTCATAAAACATATTGTAAAGAAATCAATTCATGAAAGACACTGTGTCTCTGCGTTCCTGGGAAACCGATGTCGCTTTGATTTGGTCAGGATTCCGCTGGCAATCCCTGGGTCTGTGCTGATTGACGGGTGGTCCGGGTGGCGCTAGCACATACTGCAGGTGCTCTGTTTGGCATTGCGACTCCCCTGCCCCTAAATCAGACATTACAAGTTTTATAAAGCTTTGAACAGGAAGAGAATATTAAAAAGGGGTACTCCGCTGCTCAGTGTTTGGAACAAAGTGTTCCGAACGCTGGAGTCGGGAGCATGTGACGTCATAGCCCCACCCCTTCATGACGTCACGTTCCGCCTCCCTCAATGCAAGTCTATGGGAGGGGGCGTGACGGCCGTCACGCCCCCTCCCATAGACTTGCATTGAGGGGGTGGGACGTGACGTCATGAAGGGGCAGGGCTATGACATCACAAGCTCCCAGCTCTAGCGTTCGGAACACTTTGTTCCAAACACTGAGCAGCGGAGTACCCCTTTAAACATTGAACACAAATAACAGTGGTAAATCAGTATATAAAACATACAAGGTACAATAGCCTAACACGCCATAGCGCTAATAGAAAAGAAGTTATTTAAAAAATAAAATCAACAAACTCTTCCCACTTACCTGTGTGCTATGGGGCATGCGCAATCCTAAGTGTGGCGGTGAGAACGCTGAAGGGAAAAATATTTGGAAAAAAATGTTTTTTTCTTTTTCTTGTTTAGGAGGATTTTTTTTTTTTCTTTGTTGGAGGAGTGTTGGTCTATTGGTACCTTGTACATTGTGAGACTTGACTGCATGATAAGCAATTAAAGGTAGAGATGAGCAAACTTACAGTAAATTCGATTCGTCACGAACTTCTCGGCTCGGCAGTTGATGGCTTTTCCTGCATAAATTAGTTCAGCTTTCAGGTGCTCCGGTGGGCTGGAAAAGGTGGATACATTCCTAGGAAAGAGTCTCCTAGGACTGTATCCACCTTTTCCAGCCCACGGGAGCACCTGAAAGCTGAACTAATTTATGCAGGAAAAGTCATCAACTGCCGAGCCGAGAAGTTCGTGACGAATCGAATTTACTGTAAGTTCGCTCATCTCTAATTAAAGGCACATTAGATGGATGACAGCCATGATGGTTCTGTATATGGCGACCATTAAAAGGACACTACCATGCTTAAAAGGGGTACTCCGCTGCTCAGCGTTTGGAACAAACCGTCCCAAACTGGAGCTGGGAGCTTGTGATGTCATAGCCCTGCCCCCTCATGACAGCATGCCACGCCTCCCCTCAATGCAAGTCTATGGGAGGGGGCGTGACTGCTTTTGCAACAGTTGTAGGCACCCTGGCTGGGAAACACTGGTCTATGCTCTTTGACTCCTATAGTCAGTGTGACAGCTGCTTATCTTAGTAAGAGTCCATTCACACGGGCGGATTACCTGCGGAATTTCCGCAGCATATTTGCTTCAGAAAATCCACAGCATATTTTGCTACCATTGACTTCCATGGGTCAGCAGAAAACTGCAGTAGAGGCAGATTTGCAGATTTTCCTTCAGGCCCATTGAAGTCCATGGTAGCAAAATCCACTGCGGATTTTCCGCAGCAAATACGCTGCGGAGATTCCGCAGGTAATCCGCCTGTGTGAACGAACCCTAAGGCAGTAAAATACCGGGAAGAACTTCAATATCTGGTAACTTATTTCTTACATGGATAAATGTAGACACTTTTTTTATGTACATGGATAAAAAGGAGAGTAAAAAAAATATATATTTTTTAAAATGATTTAAAATGATAAAATTTGACGGTAGTGTCCCTTTAAGTAGTGGTTTACGGTAATACAGACTTCACGCTACATAAGAGACAGGCATGAATCCAGACTGGACGACATGATGCGCAGTCTCCTCTACATGGTACCATGCATGTGCTAGGTCTATCCATAAGCTGCAATGTGTATCTGTAGACCTGTCCGCTTTCTACTCACTTCCTGCTGCCGCCTGTATTCTTCCTCGCTGGCTGACAGAGCTCGGGCTAGAGCCAAATCCTCTTCTTCCTGAGAGCTGAGGAGTCAAGACAATATTCAATAAAAGAAGCTAAAAGACAGAACGCAGTAGAATCAATGTACCGTATATACTCGAGTATAAGCCGAGTTTTTCAGCACGATTTTTCGTGCTGAAAACACCCCCCTCGGCTTATACTCGAGTGGACTCTCCGCCTGTCAATCCCTTCATCAGTGGTCTTCAAACTGCAGACCTCCAGATGTTGCAAAACTACAACTCCCAGCATGCCCGGACAGCCATCGGCTGTCCGGGCATGCTGGGTGTTGTCGTTTTGAAACCTCTGGAGGTCCGCAGGGTGAAGACCGATGCGGCCTTCAGTTTATGGGACAGTCAGGCAACCAGACTCCTGAACGGAGTCCTCAATGGGTCCTAAATAGAAAATGTACCTAGTGATACCAAAGTATGGAGCAAGGCAGATGTCAGTGAAGAAATGAAACGCAGGTACTTTTTCTTATGACACCAGTTGCAAATCAAATTGTATAATGCTATCTGTGCTCGAACAGAAGTAAATAGGAAGAGATGTGTGACAGCTGTTTTCCCATTCACTCCTCTTAAATGGACACGGTCATTATTAAAAACTTTTGGCAAGTCCTAGCGACAGGTCAAAAGTTTTGATTGGCGAGGATCTAAGTTTTCAGACCTCCGCTGATTAGGAGAACCAACCGGGATAAGTTCACGATCGGCACATTCTTCTCCCGCCCTAGTGTCAGGTGATCGAGACAATTTTACAATGTAAGTCTATGAGTGTGTCTGGATCACATGACACAGACTGGGAGGGGAGGCAGGGAGAGGAGCGTGCGGCAGAACAGACTTCCCCTGATCGGCGGAGGTCTGACCGGCAGGACCACCGCAATCAGACATCTTATGTAACATCTAAGACAGTGGTCTTCAACCTACGGACCTCCAGATGTTGCAAAACTACAACTCCCAGCATGCCCGGACAGCCGTTGGCTGTCCGGGCATGCTGGGAGTTGGAGTTTTGCAACATCTGGAAGTACGCAGGTTGAAGACCACTGATCTAAGATGTTACATAAGATGTCTGACAGCTATCACGCCCCCTCCCGTAAGCTTGCATTGAGGGGGCGGAGCGTGACGTCACACGGGGGCGGAGGCGTGAAGTCACACGCCGCCGGCCCAGTGGACGTAGGTAATCAGACCCGGAGCGAACAAGCCCCGGGGACTGATTACAAACGGGGTGCAGCGTGCAAGATCCCGGGGGTCCCCAGTGGCGGGACTCCCGCGATCAGGCATCTTATCCCCTATCCTTTGGCCCTTTAAGGGCATTATAAGATGTCTAAGCACCTGGAGAACCCCTTTAAGGGCATTATCCCATATGTGGGCATGCGAACCTACCAGGGAATATGGGCATTACAGAAGAAAGGATCGCAACTTGTATATGAATGGTATCTGTGCAAGTGGAATTTCCTTACAGCAACGACCAAATAATTTTATTGTACAAGGGTCCAGTGAAAAAGAGAAGCGTATCAGGTAAGTGCAGCACATAGAAGCCAATAATAAAACGTACCTATGCTGTTGAGTTGCATTCTGTGCCGATTCTGCAAGCGACATTTCCAAAGCCCTCTGTAAAGCTTCTTCCTCTGTCTAGTAGAAGAAAATTCAGTTAGAGAGACACATATAGTGACCGAGGAAGGACCGTGTGAATACGGTCTCTGAACACTGGTATACAAGGATCACACAGGACCATCATATTAAAGAAATGTTCATGTTGTCACAGAGACAAGTAAAACCTTCTTGATCTATGAGGTTGCATGATGGAGACTGATGCGAGCCAGGGAGGTGAACACTTCAGCAGGCACTTCTCCCTGTTCATTCTACTAGTCAGTCGTGGGCTCAGCACTGAGACCCCATCCAATCAAAACTTTTTACACGTCTCTGTGACTTGCAAAAAGTGTTTTTTTTAATCCTACAAGGACACTTTGTAGAAAAATTTGTCTTAAGATCTTTAAACTGACATAAGTGATTAACCCCTTAACGACGCCGGATGTAAATGTACGTCCTGGTGAGCTGGTACTTAAGGCACCAGGACATACATTTACGTCCTATATATAACCGCGAGCATCGGAGTGATGCTCGGGTCATGCGCGGCAGGTCCTGGCTGCTGAGAGCAGCATGGGACCCGCCAGTAATGGCGGACATCCGCGATCACGCGGTTGTCCGCCATTAACCCCTCAGATGCCGTGATCAATACAGTTCACGGCATCTGCAGCATGGCGGTCACTAAAATGGATGATCGGATCGCCCGCAGCGCTGCCGCGGAAATCCGATCATCCAGAACGGCAGACGGAGGTCCCTTCACCTGCCTCCGCTGCCGTCCACGGGACTTCTGCTCTGGTCTGCGATCGAGCAGACCAGAGCAGAAGATGATCGATAATACTGATCAGTACTATGTCCTACAGTATTAGCAATCGAATGATTGCTATAAACAGTCCCCTATGGGGACTATTAAAGTGTAAAAATAAAAGTAAAAAGTAAAAAAAAAAAAAAACTCCCCCAATAAAAACATAAATTGTCCCATTTTCCCTATTTCACCCCCAAAAAGTGTAAATGCGTAAATATCCGAACTATTAAAATAAAATGTTAAATGATACCGTATGGTGAATGGCTTGAACGTAAAAAAAATAAAAAAATTAAAAAAGTCCAAAATAGCTGCTTTTTTTATAACATTTTATCCCCAAAAAAGATAATTAAAAATGTATTAAAAGTTTTATATAAGCAAATATGGTATCTCTAGGACGGGACCCCAGTGCTCTCAGTGAGGAACGTGTGTCATCTACCGGTAGATGTCACACGCTACATTCATTTCTATGGGAGCGCCGATGATGTCCGAGAGCTGTACTCAGGTCTTTTCGGAGCGCCAATAGAAATGAATAGAGTGGGTGCCGGCTGTAGCAGGTGTCCCGTCCCGGTGATCGCGGGCGACCCCAGCATTCAGACCCCCCCCATAATCACCTACTTAACACCTATCCTGTAGATAAGGGATACGTTTATTTTTGCCGGAGATCTCCTTTAAAAGCATTTCCCTTCCCTAGTACAGAGCACTGTTCTTTTGTTCTCTCCACACACAGGATGATCTGTATGATGTTGTTGTTAGTAACTCCTATAGTCCAGGACAGAGGATGCATCCAGATCATCCCTATAGTGGTGGCAATAGGCAGCAAAGATTGTATAGATTAGTGGTCTCCAACCTGCGGACCTCCAGATGTTGCAAAACTACAACTCCCAGCATGCTCGGACAGCCAACGGCTGTCCGAGCATGCTGGGAGTTGTAGTTTTGCAACATCTGGAGGTCCGCAGGTTGGAGACCACTGGTATAGATATTCATCATTTATGCAGTCAGGTTCTGATCAGTGCACAGTACAGTAACCAGAAAAATTGAATTACGAGATTGGGGCTGCACTTACTAATCCATTCTGTAGAGCAGCAGCAGCAGGGAGCTGGGGGCTGGGAACATTTGCTCTGAAATACACAGAACAACATAGCATCAACCACAAAAAAAAGAAGCAAACCACACAGAGGTGGAAGCATTTAAACCTATTTAAACTGGCACCCTGTGATTGTCTTTCAGGGGGACATATTGTACCCTGAAAGCACGAGGCATATGTTAGGACTAGAGATGAGCGAACTTACAGTAAATTCGATTTGACACGAACTTCTCGGCTCGGCAGTTGATGGCTTTTCCTGCATAAATTAGTTCAGCTTTCAGGTGCTCCGGTGGGCTGGAAAAGGTGGATACAGTCCTAGGAAAGAGTCTCCTAGGGCTGTATCCACCTTTTCCAGCCCACGGGAGCACCTGAAAGCTGAACTCATTTATGCAGGATAAGTCATTAACTGCCGAGCCGAGAAGTTCGTGAAGAATCGAATTTACTGTAAGTTCGCTCATCTCTAGTTCGGACTTGTATATAGTTTTTGCACTTGGGTTACTGTATCACAGAACATCTTTGAGGCGTTTATAATTAAAGGATATTTATTTAAATGACAGATGGACTTTTGATGCATAAAAATTAACATGAGGCACAACATATAGCAAAAGTTATTTTCGGTACCTGCTGCGCTGAGGCTGTGACTGTGACGCTGGCTTGGATGCCGTGTGACTAGAAGCAACTGGGGCAGCTTTGGAAGATGAGGCCTGAGACCTGAACAATGCAGCATGCCTGAAAAACAAAAAGGTGTGTTTTTTTTTTATTTTTTTATTTTATTTTTTTAACTATCTACAGACAATAAATACATTCTAAATTAGGTTCAGTCATAACTGTCCTTTGCTAAAATACCTAAAAAATGGCTGCCTCCTGTCCATGTTCAGTGCATGTACATATAAGCCAGTAAGCACTCACCCTGCCCGAGAGATGGGGGCAGTCTTGCCTTTGCATTCATGGTCGAGTGGATGTCTATGCTTGAGGCAGAAGTTTCCATGACAGTCTTCACATATCACTTTCATCAGCTCTTTCTGCCGACAGCCGGACTTCCCACATTTATTGGTAAATATCTAGATATAGACACAAAAACATATCATCATAAATATAATCATAGGAAAGATAAAAGTGCTGGTTGTGCACACTATAGGTTGTAAAAGTCAATACAGTGGTCCCTCAAGTTACAATATTAATTGGTTCCAGGTCGACCATTGTATGTTGAAACCATTGTATGTTGAGACCAGAACTCTATGGAAACCTGGTAATTGGTTCTGAAGGCACCAAAATGTCATCCAAAAATAGGAAAAAAGTGAGAATTAAAGAAAAATAAGTAGATAACTAATATAGATAAAGCAAATCCTTACATATAAACGTAAGACAGATCTGCTGGAAGCTGTAAATCACTGTCTATGTCAGTGTTTCCCAAGCGGGGAGCCTCCAGCTGTTGCAAAACTACAACTCCCAGCATGTCCGGACAGCCTTTGGCTGTCCGGGCATGCTGGGAGTTGTAGTTTTGCAACAGCTGGAGGCTCCCCGCTTGGGAAACACCGGTCTATGTAGAGGACAGGAGCTTCTTCAGGGTCCTGTACAGAACACGCAATGTCCTAAAAAAATAAATAAATAAATGGAGTCGCCCTCACCTGGTGTCCAAAGGAGAAGGTAACCCTGGTACAGGTAAAGTGTACAGAACATGTAATACCTCCCTGTACTGTAGGGGGCGCTACCAGACACCAGTCAGTGCATGCACTTCAGTAATACAGGTAAAGAGTACAGAACATGTAATACCTCCCTGTACTGTAGGGGGTGCTACCAGACACCAGTCAGTGCATACACTTCAGTAATACAGGTAAAGAGTACAGAACATGTAATACCTCGCCGTACTGTAGGGGGCGCTACCAGACAACACGTTTCACAGATCTGGACTGTCCGTAACATTGTATGTTGAGTCTGGTTTCAACTTACAATGGTCCAGAAAAGACCATTGTATGTTGAAACTATTGTATGTTGAGGCCATTGTAAGTTTAGGGATCACTGTATTGTGGTGTTCTCCTTAGGATAAGCCACCAACATCACATAGGTAAGAGTCTGACTGAGGAGGCCATAGTGATCTGACAAGAGCCACGTCCCTTTACTGTTCATGAAGCACAACACCATACATTGGGTAATAGCTGTGCCCATTATTACAGTTCTGGAGACAGATGCAGTACCAGGCACAGACATTACTTAATGTACAGAGCTGTGTGCCTGGTTATGGCTGAAGGGGATGCTGCACTTATCGGAGTGACGTGGCATCTCAGCCAGGAGTTGGACCCCACTGATCTAATGTTGATGGCTTAAAGGGGTACTCTGGTGGAAAACATTTTTTTTTTTTAAATCAACTGGTGCCAGAAAGTTGAACAGATTTGTAAATTACTTCTATTAAAAAATCTATGCTACAGAGCAAATTCTGTTCCTTTTGAATATCTTTTTTGTCTTTTCCACAGTGCTCTCTGCTGACACCTCTGTCTGTGTAAAGAACTGTCCAGAGCAGCATAGGTTTGCTATGGGGATTTTCTCCTGATGTGGACAGTTCCTGATACGGGCATCAGGTGTCAGCAGAGAGCACTGTGGACAAGACAAAATAAATTCAAAAAGAACAGAATTTCCTCTGTAGCATACAGCTGCTAAAAAGTACTGGAAGGATTAAGATTTTTTATAGAAGTAATTTAAGAATCTGTTTAACTTTCTGGCACCAGTTGATTAAAAAAAAATTAAAAAATTAAAAATAAATAAAGTGTTTTCCACCGAAGTACCCCGAAGGATAACCCATCAATTTTAGAGTCATATAAAACCACTTTAAATGGGTTTGCCCACAAATGGAAAACATCAGCCTGTTTGCAGCCAACAGAGATCGTTGGGAGCTGAAAACAGACAAGTTACATTTGCATAACTCTCTGACATTAAAGGGGTACTCCCCTGGAAACCTTTTATTTTTTTTATTTTTATTTATTTATATATATTTTTTTTAAGTCAACTGGTGCCAGAAAGTTTAACTGATTTGTAAATAACTTCTAATTAAAAATCGTAATCCTTCCAGTACTTAGCTGCTCTATGCTCCACAGGAAGTTCTTTTCTTTTTAAATTTGTGCTCTCTGCTGACACCTCTGTCCATGTCAGGAACTGCCCAGAGCAGGATAGGTTTTCCATGGGGATTTGCTCCTACTCTGGACAGTTGCTAAAATGAACAGAGGTGTCAGCAGAGAGCACTGTGGTCAGACAGAAAGGAAATTCAAAAAGAACAGAACTTCCTGTGGAGCAAATAGAAGCTGATAAGTACTGGAAGGATTAAGATTTTTAAATAGAAGTAATTTACAAATCTGTTTAACTTTCTGGTACCAGTTGATTTAGAAAAAAATATAAATGTTTTCCAGAGGAGTACCCCTTTAATGGTAGTTGCAGAAAGGAAAAGCCCTGCAAGCTGCACTGTTTATGTAACTTTTAGAGCTACGTAAACAGTGAAGATCTCGTTGCTATGCCATTTGCGCCTCTCCCATTAAAGTCAATAGGAGTAAGGCTGGGTTCACACTACGTTTTGTCCCATACGGGAGCGCATACGGCAGGAGGGAGCTAAAAGCTCGCGCTCCCGTATGTAACCGTATGCGCTCCCGTATGCCATTCACTTCAATGAGCCGACCGGAGTGAAACGTTCGGTCGGCTCATTTTTGCGCCGTATGCGCTTTTACAACCGGACCTAAAACCGTGGTCAACCATGGTTTTAGGTCCGGTTGTAAAAGCGCATACGGCGCAAAAATGAGCCGACCGGACCGAACGTTTCACTCCGGTCGGCTCATTGAAATGAATGACATACGGGAGCGCATACGGTAACATACGGGAGCGCGAGCTTTTAGCTCCCTCCTGCCGTATGCGCTCCCGTATGGGACAAAACGTAGTGTGAACCCACCCTTACACAGTTTAGGTAACACAGTCGGCTCAGCTGTTTTTGGTGCCAGATCATCTACACCAGCTGCAGATGGTTGGGTTGCCATGTTTTCTAATCGTGGACAACATTTCCACTTCTGGCAAACACCTATCCAAACCTCACCTTGCGCTTCTGCTGAGCCGGGTCCGACTTGCAGTCACGATCAATGTGTTCCCCGACGACTATGTCTGGAGTCTGGCCTCTTTTAACAGGAATTGGGATGTTACAGAGGGGACAAACTGGGACCTGCACATCCTGAAAGATAGAACACGTCACAGTGCAACAATAGAGGAAAACAAAAAATCCTATCATACAGAGCGGCCTATCACATGAAGTTACCTTTTTGTACGCTGAGCTGCAGTTATGGAGGACGTATGTTATGTGGTCTTTGCAGAAAATTTGCTCACATGCATCACATTTGAGAGGTAGAAAATCTACAGGACAAGAGAATTTATAAATAAATAAATATAAGATAAATAAAGTAAATGTTAAGAGGTAAAAACACAGGAACTTATGAAAAGCACTAAATTCCGGCTGCACACAGATGTCCTGGTGGTTTAGTGGCCCAAAATGTAGTGACAGGTTCCATTTAAAGAGTTCGTACCCAGCTGCTTGCATGTTGGCTCTGAACAATGCTTCCCAAGATCGGGGAACTCCATGGCGTAAATGTCCAAAGTAAAAGAGAGCCGCCTGAAAAATATATTAAAGAAGAAAATTACAAAAATAATAAATTTTCCCAAAAAATTTAAAAGGGCACTCTGGTGGAAATTTTTTTTTTTTTTTTTATTTTCATATCAACTGGTGCCAGAAAGTTAAACAGATTTGTAAATGACTTCTATTAAAAAATCTTAATCCTTCCAGTACTTTTTAGCAGCTGTATGCTACAGAGGAAATTCTTTTCTTTGTGAAGTTCTTTTTTGTCTTGTCCAGAGTGCTCTCTTCTAACACCTCAGTCCGTGTCAGGAACTGTCCAGAGCAGCAAATCTGTTTAACTTTTTGGCACCAGTTGATTAAAAAAAAAAAAATAATGTTTCCACTGGAGTACCCCTTTAATTACTATGTATGCCTGTAGTTACCCTGTGTATATCTATGTTACCATGATTACGGATACTGACATCATTATCGTGGGACGATAGTCCATTATTTATGTTGCGACACACTTTAGGTTAGCTGGAATTGAGAAAGGCTCCAGGCGGGAGCCGCAACGTGTCTGACAAAGCAGCTGTAACGCCTTTCACTGCATCAAGCAGAAGCGTGTGCTGGGCTTTTTCTTCCCATCTTTATGCACAAACATTACTTCATATAAATTCCTCATAACCTCATAAATTTGCACAAATGACAGGAAGTCCCTGGATAACCTGTCTCAAGAGAACATTTACAATTTGGGCACGAGTGAAATTCAGAATGCCAACCAGTGCCTCTATTAACCACGCTCACTGGAAGTGCACAAGAAAAAATGGCTAAATGGATAAATATTTTAAAAAAATTGCGCCAATGTACAAAAAAAATTAAAAAAAAAAAAAACACACACTGCACGCGTAATTATGCAAGTGCACACCAACTGGTTAATTCACCCCTTAAAGAGTACCTGTCGTCAAGTACTCCCCCGCCCATCCTGATTCCCCCCCCCCCCCCCCGCAGCCTTTATTTTAAACTTTCTTTTTTTCTGTTTTTCCCTTTTAAGCCCCTTTCTTCGGCTCACTGTGTGTGTGAGAGCTCTGGCGGTCGGGAAGGGGTGTTCCCCAGCAGACGCAACGCCATCTGAAGCCCTGCCGGGTAAACATCGAACCTCCCTCGCTAATCTGCCAATCACTGAAGGCTGTTTTCCCTCACATACAGAGGGGAGGGGGGAATCAGAGCAGCCTGCAACGATTGGCTGGACACAACATTCACTCTGTCCTACATGAACAACATGGCAGAGAGCGAACACTGTGCTGAGACGACGTCCTGCCCGCACTTCCTGACTTTGGACTCATGCCCGGCCGGCATGAGTCCAAAATCTGGTCCCGTGCGGACAGAGAATGCTGCCAGAGCTGTGTCTGCCTCCTACTGACACTAAGCTAAAATTGATAGCTCAGAGTCAGTAGGCAGGGTATATGCTGCTGGGAGGGGCCGACTTTCTTTTTGTTGCCCCAATGGAGACGACTGAGAAATAATAAATCTTATTTTAATCACAGTGCCCATTTACAGGGGTACTCCGGTGGAAAACAATTGTTTAACTTTCTGGTACAAGTTTATTTTAAAACAGATTTGTAAATTACTTCTATTTAAAAATGTTAACCCTTCCAGTACTTATCAGCTGCTGTATGCTCCAGAGGAAGTTGTGTAGTTCTTCCCAGTCTGACCACGGTGCTCTCTGCTGCCACCTATGTCCGCGTCAGGAACTGTCCAGAGCAGGAACAAATCCCCATAGCAAACCTATCCTGCTCTGGACAGTTCCTAAAATGGACAGAGGTGGCAGCAGAGAGCACTGTGGTCAGACAAAAGGAGCTACACAACTTCCTCTGTTGCATACAGCAGCTGATAGGTACTGGAAGGATTAAGATTTTAGTTTTTTTATGTAGAAGTAATCTACAAATCTGCTTAACTTTCTGCCACCAGTTGATTTAAAAAAAAAAATCCCCTGGAGTACCCCTTTAAATCTGAGTATCCCATGTGGAGCACCAAAGCTGTGAAATGCCCATAAAAGTAGGTGTAACAAAACTGGATGCAAACCAGCTATGGCAAATAGTAGGTGCTGAAGGTGAGGGGTGCTGAGGACACCGCAGCATAGGGGGATAATCAAAAAGGGCATCCAGGAAATATAAGTTGGTTGTCAACGGCAACAGGTCACATCTAAACTTTTTTTTCCATAGAACTTTGAAATAGATAAATGCAAACATGATGGGTAGCCCCTTATACAGCTCACAGTATGCCTGAAAAACAGGGCTAAACATATGGATGATCTGAGCCCCCTCCCGTGCCCACCATTACATCAGAACATTGATAGTGAAGTAAAACAAAACATTATCCTCTATTAGGCCGGGTTCACACCACGTTTTTGTAATACAGTTCCCGTATCAGGTTTCGGATTAAAAACTGATTCTGCAAAACCTGACTAAAAACTGTATCAAAACTAGGGTCGACCGATATTGATTTTTTAGGGCCGATACCGATGATCTGTGAACTTTCAGGCCGATAGCCAATAACTTATACCGGTATAAGTTATGGGCTATTCCCCCCCCAAATATCCTTGGTAAAAATGTGTGCGCGCGGGTATACCCTGATAAACTGTTTCTGGCCCCGCAGAAGCCACTGCAGATCAATCATTTAAATCAATGAACTGCAGCGGCTTTTGTGGGGCCAGAGACCACCGCCGCCACCCGCTTCTCTCCCTGCCTGTCCTGGGGTCCTCCTTAGTCCAACCACCGACCCCCCCCCTCCGCTTATCCCCTTGCCAAAGACCGACGACGCCCGCTTCTCTCCCCCTAACGGTCCTGAGTCCAACCACCACCGCTGCCCCAATGCCTCCCCCAGCCCCAGTTTTATAATTACCTGTTCCCGGGGTCCGCGCTACTTCTGGCTCCGGCGGCGTCCTGAGCTGTTACTGTGTGCACTGACAGTGACGTCGCGTTGAGGAGGTCACTCATCATTGCACAGCAACAGCGCAGGACGCCGCAGGAGCCAGAAGTAGCGCGGACCCCGGGAACAATTAATGAAAAAAACGGGGCTGGGGGGAGGCAATGGGGCAGCGGCGGCAGTCTCTGGCCAGAGGATAGGCAAGGGGGGGGCAGCGGCAGTGGTTGGACTCAGGACAGGCAGGGGGAGAGAGGTAGGCAGCGGCGGTCTCAGGCCCCACATAAGCCGTTGCAGTTCATTGATTTAAAGGGCCCGCTTTATCGGCAAGGTAATTGCCAATACCGATAACTTCCAAAATCGTGAATATCGGCCAAACCAATAATCAGTCGATCCCTAAATAAAACGTGTACAAATTTCAACCCGTATACGGTTTGAAAAATTATGTCCGTTTTTTTAAAGAAAAAAAACATTTTTAACTTTTCTTTCCATTTTGAATAAAGTTTCACTTGTTTGATTGAAATTCCAAGAAAAAAAAATGTGCAAAGTCTAAAACGGTATGGTACAAACCAGATGGAACCGTACGCACATACAGTTCTGTACGGTTCCCATTGACTCCCATGTAAAAAAAAAAAAAAAAAACATATATGGTTTAATGCGGTTTTTCACCCGGACCAAAAAACGTGGTTGATTATGGTTTTGGGTACAGGAAAAAAAAAAAAACTGGACAAAACCGTATAAGACACTAAACCGGATGCTGCGTTTGACTTACGGTTTCGTACGTTTTTCAACTTGAAACCGTATACGGGAACTGTATAGTAAAAACGTGGTGTGCATGCACCCCTACCGGGAGAGTGCAGGAAGCGATTGGTCACAAATAATGTCCGACACACCCATAGGCAGTAATTTTTAATGCAAATTGAAAAATGGACGCAACTGTAACAAACCTTCAGCTGCGAGAAGTACACGATCTGTATACAAAACACATAAATGGGAGTGTCCCTGTTCAGTGACAGCAAGCAGAGGTCTTAAAAAGTGAAGTAAATACATAGTTGAAGAGAGACTCTCAAGCTGTTAAAAAAAAAAGGCTGTCAGGGCATGCTGGGAGTTGTAGTTTTTACCAGACATAGTGGTAAAAACACTGTTATAAGGCCTCACCCTATAGAATGCACTACAAGGCGCAGAATACACCCCCGAAGCGGTGACCCCCCGTATACAGGACGTATTCCCGGTGTACTATAACCTCTCACCCGCCGACCTCACCCCCATAACGGCCTCACATTACCCGGCTACACCCGCTGGCTCTCTCACCACAGCCCAGCCTGCGGCTCCACAACACCGGAAATGACGTCACGTCACATCCTCTCCGTTACCCTGGAGACCGCAAGCCGTCCGCGCGGAGCCGATCGGCCATTGGCTTCTCTGAGCTGCCAATCAGTGAGAAGGCGGGACTAACTGTCATGTTTTGTACACCCGGACCTACGGAAGCCCGGAGGAGATGTGTTTGACATTTGGCCACGTGATGAGCGTTGTGTAACTTGCGTGACTAAGACTCTTACAGGATTCCTTCATACCAATGTTTTACAAAAAGTGTGCCTCCAGCTGTTGCAAAACTACAACTCCCAGCATGCCCGGACAGCCAAAGGCTGTCCGGGCATGCTGGGAGTTGTAGTTTTGCAACAGCTGGAGACACGCTGTTTGGAAAATACTCTTTTAAAAAGCAATCTAGTCTCATTCGGGATTCCATAGCAGCAAGAAAAAAAAATGACATTGTTTAACCCCTTAAGGACCGAGTGTTTTTCCGTTTTTGCACTTTCGTTTTTTCCTCCTTACATTTTAAAAATCATAACCCTTTCAATTTGGCACCTAAAAATCAGTATGATGGCTTTTTTTTTTTTTTTTTTTGTGCGCCACCAATTCTACTTTGTAATGACATCAGTCATTTTACCCAAAAAATCTACGGCGAAACAGAAAAAAAAAATCATTGCGCGACAAAATTGAAGAAAAAACGCCATTTTGTCAATTTTGGGTGCTTCTGTTTCTATGCAGTACATTTTTCGGTAAAAAATGACCCCTTATCATTATTCTGTAGGTCCATACAGTTAAAATGATCCCCTACTTATATAGGTTTGATTTTGTCGGACTTCTGGAAAAAATCATAACTACATGCAGGAAAATGTATACGTTTAACCCCTTAAGGACCCGGGCTTTTTCCGTTTTTTCATTTTCAATTTTTCCTCCTTAACTTAAAAAAATCATAACTCTTAAAAATTTTCACCTAAAATTATATATAATGGCTTAATTTTTGCGTCACTAATTCTACTTTGTAATGACATTAGTCATTTTACCCAAAAATCTACGGTGAAACGGGAAAAAAAAAAATCAATGTGCGACAAAATTGATGAAAAAACACTATTTTGTAAGTTTTGGGGGCTTCTGTTTTTACGCAGTACATTTTTTGTCAAAAATGATACCTTATCTTTATTCTGTAGGTCCATACGGTTAAAATGATACCCTACTTGTATAAGTTTGAATTTGTATCAGTTCCGAAAAAAATCATGAATACATGCAGGAAAATTTATACGTTTAAAATGGTAATTTTTTGACCCCTATAACTTTTTTATTTTTCTGTGTTCAGGGCACTTTGAGGACTTATTTTTTGCGCCGTCATCTGAAGTTTTTAGCGGTACCATTTTTGTTCTGATCAGACTTTTTGATCACTTTTTATTCACTTTTTAGTGGTATAAAAAGTGATCAAAAATGCGCTATTTTGGACTTTGGAATTTTTTTGCGCGTACGCCATTGAACGAGCGGTTTAAAAAGCGGTATATTTTTATAATTCGGACATTTCCGCACGCGGCGATACCACATATGTTTATTTTTATTATTATTTACATAATGTTTTTTTAATTTTTGGAAATGCCGGGTGATTCAAACTTTTATTAGGGGAAGGGATAATTGAAAGGGTTAATGTTTTTTTTACACTTTTCTTATGCAATATTATAGCTCCTATAGGGGGGGCTATAACATTGCATTAACTGATCTTTTACTCTGATTGATCCATCTCCATAGGAATGGATCAATCAGGGTTTTCGGCGATTGAATGCTCAAGCCTGGATCTCAGGCTTGAAGCATTCATTCGGCGATCGGACAGCGCAGGAGAAGGTAAGAAGACCTCCTCCTGTGCTACAGCTGTTCGGGATGCCGCGATTATACCGCGGCGATCCCGAACAGCTCCCTGAGCTAGCCAGGCACTTTTACTTTCGTTTTTAGCCGCGCGGCTCAGCTTTGAGCGTGCGGCTAAAGGGTTAATAGCGCGCGGCACAGCGATCAGTGCCGCGCGCTATTAGAGGCGGGTCCCGGCTTCACTATGACGCCGGGCCCGCCGCGATATGATGCGGGGTCACCGTGTGACCCCGCGTTATATCGCAGGACCGGGACTCATGACGTATGCATACGTCATGGGTCCTTAAGAGGTTAAAATTGTCATCTTCTGACCCCTATAACTTTTTAATTTTTTTTTTGCGTATGCGGTGGTATGAGGGCTCATTTTTTTGCACCATGATCCGAAGTTTTTAGCGGAACCATTTTTGTATTGATCGGACTTTTTGATCGCTTTTTATTCATTTTTTCATGATATAAAAAGTGACCAAAAATACGCTATTTTGAATTTGGAATTTTTTTGCGCATACGCCATTGACTGTGTGGTTTTATTAACAATATATTTTTATAATTCGGACATTTCCGCATGCGGGGATATCACATATATTTATTTTTATTTACACAGTTTTCTTTTTTAAATGGGAAAAGGGGGGGTGATTCAAACTTTTATTAGGGAAGGGGTTAAATGATCTTTATTAACTTTTTTTTTTTGCAATGTTATAGCTCCCATAGGGACCTATAACACTGCACACACTGATCTCTTACATTGATCAATGGTTTCTCATAGGAAACCATTGATCAATGATTCTGCAGCTTGACTGCTCATGTCTGGATCTCAGGCACTGAGCAGTCATTTGGCGATAGGACAGCGAGGAGGAAGGTAAGGGGACCCTCCTGCTGTCTTACAGCTGTTTGGGATGCCGCAATTTCATCGCGGCGATCCCGAACAGCTCCCTGAGCTAACCAGCCTTGATTTAGTTTCATTTTAGACGCGGCGTTCAAATTTGAACGCCGCGTCTAAAATAAAACTAAATCAATGTTAATAGCGCACGGCACCGCGATCAATGCCGCGCGCTATTAGCCACGCGTCACGGCCGTTGCTAGGTGCCGGGCCCAACCCGATATGATGCGGGGCCACACCGTGGCCCTGCGTTATAGAATGGGAGCCGACCCATGACGTACATGTATGTCATGGGTCGGGAAAGGGTTAAGTACAAAAATAATAAAATTGGTTTTGTGTTGCCATTTAGTTAATAGTAAATTTAGCTGTAGTAACCAGTGTCGGGCAGCTGCTGCCAAGGCAAATAAAATCATGGGGGGCATCAATAGGGGCATAGATGCCCACGACAAGGAAATAATTCTACCGCTGTACAAATCACTGGTCAGACCACACATAGAATACTGTGTACAGTACTGGTCAGACCACACATAGAATACTGTGTACAGTACTGGTCAGACCACACATAGAATACTGTGTACAGTACTGGTCAGACCACACATAGAATACTGTGTACAGTACTGGTCAGACCACACATGGAATACTGTGTACAGTACTGGTCAGACCACACATGGAATACTGTGTACAGTACTGGTCAGACCACACATGGAATACTGTGTACAGTACTGGTCAGACCACACATGGAATACTGTGTACAGTACTGGTCAGACCACACATGGAATACTGTGTACAGTACTGGTCAGACCACACATGGAATACTGTGTACAGTACTGGTCAGACCACACATGGAATACTGTGTACAGTACTGGTCAGACCACACATGGAATACTGTGCACAGTACTGGTCAGACCACACATGGAATACTGTGCACAGTACTGGTCAGACCACACATGGAATACTGTGTACAGTACTGGTCAGACCACACATGGAATACTGTGTACAGTACTGGTCAGACCACACATAGAATACTGTGCACAGTACTGGTCAGACCACACATAGAATACTGTGTACAGCACTGGTCAGACCACACATGGAATACTGTGTACAGTACTGGTCAGACCACACATGGAATATTGTGTACAGTACTGGTCAGACCACACATAGAATACTGTGTACAGTACTGGTCAGACCACACATAGAATACTGTGTACAGTACTGGTCAGACCACACATAGAATACTGTGTACAGTACTGGTCAGACCACACATGGAATACTGTGTACAGTACTGGTCAGACCACACATGGAATACTGTGTACAGTACTGGTCAGACCACACATGGAATACTGTGTACAGTACTGGTCAGACCACACATGGAATACTGTGTACAGTACTGGTCAGACCACACATGGAATACTGTGTACAGTACTGGTCAGACCACACATGGAATACTGTGTACAGTACTGGTCAGACCACACATGGAATACTGTGTACAGTACTGGTCAGACCACACATGGAATACTGTGTACAGTACTGGTCAGACCACACATGGAATACTGTGCACAGTACTGGTCAGACCACACATGGAATACTGTGTACAGTACTGGTCAGACCACACATGGAATACTGTGCACAGTACTGGTCAGACCACACATAGAATACTGTGTACAGCACTGGTCAGACCACACATGGAATACTGTGTACAGTACTGGTCAGACCACACATGGAATATTGTGTACAGTACTGGTCAGACCACACATGGAATACTGTGTACAGTACTGGTCAGACCACACATGGAATACTGTGTACAGTACTGGTCAGACCACACATGGAATACTGTGTACAGCACAGGTCAGACCACACATGGAATACTGTGTACAGCACTGGTCAGACCACACATGGAATACTGTGTACAGCACTGGTCAGACCACACATGGAATACTGTGTACAGCACTGGTCAGACCACACATGGAATACTGTGTAAAGCACTGGTCAGACCACACATGGAATACTGTGTACAGCACTGGTCAGACCACACATGGAATACTGTGTACAGCACTGGTCAGACCACACATGGAATACTGTGTACAGCACTGGTCAGACCACACATGGAATACTGTGTACAGTACTGGTCAGACCACACATGGAATACTGTGTACAGCACTGGTCAGACCACACATGGAATACTGTGTACAGTACTGGTCAGACCACACATGGAATACTGTGTACAGTACTGGTCAGACCACACATGGAATATTGTGTACAGTACTGGTCAGACCACACATGGAATACTGTGTACAGTACTGGTCAGACCACACATGGAATACTGTGTACAGTACTGGTCAGACCACACATGGAATACTGTGTACAGTACTGGTCAGACCACACATGGAATACTGTGTACAGTACTGGTCAGACCACACATGGAATACTGTGTACAGTACTGGTCAGACCACACATGGAATACTGTGTACAGTACTGGTCAGACCACACATGGAATACTGTGTACAGTACTGGTCAGACCACACATGGAATACTGTGTACAGTACTGGTCAGACCACACATAGAATATTGTGTACAGTACTGGTCAGACCACACATGGAATACTGTGTACAGTACTGGTCAGACCACACATGGAATACTGTGTACAGTACTGGGCACCAGTGTACAAGAAAGAAATAGTGGAGCTGGAGAGGGTTCAAAGACGGGCAACCAGGGTATGGCTGCATTCACGCCTCGTTTTCAGCCTACGGTTGCCGGATCTGGCAGGGGGAGGGGAAAACCGGGGTCTCCCGTACCCCAGCCGGACCGGCGCTGAAATCCATTTACTTTAATGAGCCAACCAGAGTCAAATGGGGACTCCGGTCGGCTCATTTTAGACTCGTATCCGGTTTTGTGACCGGACCTAAAACCGTAGTATACTACGGTTTTAGGTCCGGTCAGGAAACTGCATATGGGTAAAAAATTAGCCGACCGGAGTCCCCATTTGACTCTGGTTGGCTCATTAAAGTAAATGGATTTCAGCGCCGGTCCGGCTGGGGTACGGGAGACCCCGGTTTTCCCCTCCCCCTGCCAGATCCGGCAACCGTAGGCTGAAAACAAGGTGTGAATGCAGCCTAATATGGGGAATGAGAGGACTACAGTACCCAGAAAGATTATCAGAATTAGGGTTATTTAGTTTAGAAAAGAGAAGGCTTAGGGGCGACCTAATAACTATGTATAAATATATCAGGGGACAGTACAGAGATCTCTCCATGATCTATTTATACCCAGGACTGTATCTATAACAAGGGGGCATCCTCTACATCTAGAGGAAAGAAGGTTTCTACACCAGCACAGACGGGGTTCTTTACTGTAAGAGCAGTGAGACTATGGAACTCTCTGCCAGAGGAGGTGGTCATGGGGAACTCTGTAAAATAATTTAAAATGGGTCTGGATGCATTTTTGGAGAATAATAAAATCGCTGGTTATGTATAGTAGATTTATAGGGACAGAACGTTGATCCAGAGATTTATTCTGATGCCATATTTGGAGTCGGGAAGGAATTTTTACCTCTAGTATGAGGTTTTTTTTTTTGCCTTCCTCTGGATCAACTCAGTAGGGACTCATTAGCGTTATAGGTTGAACTTGATGGACTTTTTTTTTCCACCTTATGAACTATGTAACTATTAACTATGTCATCTTGTTTTATGTGGGTGTTCTTTTTGAGCATTTATATGTTTTTGTTTTACAGAGCTTTTTTTTTTTTTTTTTTTACACAGGTTTATCAAAACCTTTACAGAGGAAAAGTTGACCAGTTGCCCATAGAAACCAATCAGATCGCTTTAATTTCTCAGAGGCCTCTTTATAAATTAAAGAAGCGATCTGATTGGTTGCTATGGGCAACCGGTCAACTTTTCATCTGCACAGGTTTTGATGAATCTTGCCCATTAGGTCTTTCTCTGCATTTTTAAGTTTTTAAAGGAGTTCTGTAGTGAAATATAACTTATCCCCTATCCCAAGGATAGGGAATAAGTCATAGATTGCGGGGTCCCAGCGGTCAGTCCCCCCGCGATCTATAACTTATTCCCTATCCTTTGGCTCTCCTGAACGGGGCCCCAGATTTTGGATCAAAATGAATGTGTGTTAAAAGCTGGGATTGTGGGAATATATTAACAGCAGTGCTGATTTTTTTGGGAAGCGTACAAACTGTTCCATTGCCCTGAATTCCAAAGAGCAACATTAATTTACCATTGACCATTTACTATGAATTTAGACCACCAGGGGCAAGAAAAACTACAAGAAAAAAAATGCCTAAAATGTCAAGCTATGGAAATCTTTTATGTGTTGATCACCAACCATCTGGCCCAAGTTTTGTTTTTACTGCTGTCAGGTGTATGTGGGGAACATCAGGTAAAAACAACCGATTGACTTTTATGGTAGAGTATTGTGGGCATGCTCTGTGACCTGTGCATAGTGGGAGATTTACATCCATCACCTATTGCCAACATTGGATTCAGTGTTATCTGCCTGCATCTATTGTCACTGGAGGATCAAGTGTTATCTGGCTGCACCTATTGTGACTGGTAATTTCTGTTTTATCTGTCTGCATCTACAGTGATCCCTCGACCTGCGATGGCCCCGACATACGATAATTTCAACATGCGATGGCCTCTCAGAGGCCATCGCATGTTGAAGGCAGCATCAACATACGATGCTTTTGTATGTCGGGGCCAGCTGCCGCCGCCGGATAGCCGTTTGCGGTGCCCTTTGCTGATGATCACTTACCTGTCCTCGGGGCTCCGGCGCGTCCTCTTCGGGATCCTCTGCATCGTTGGAGCTCTCCATCGACGTCATCACGTCGCTGAGCACGCCGTCCCGTCATCCAATAGGAGCGGCGTGCGTAGCGACGTGATGGCGGCGATGGAGAGCGAGGATGCCGGGGAAGCAGAGGCCTTGCCGGAGCTTCGGGGACACCTCGGGGACGTGGCGACCGCGATGGACGGCGACATCCCGGGCAGCGGTGACGGTCCGGAGCGGCGGGGACAGGTGAGTAGAACTTCCTCTAACAGTGGTCTACCACCTGTGGACCTCCAGATGTTGCAAAACTACAACACCCAGCATGCCCGGACAGCCAACGGCTGTCCAGGCATGCTGGGTGTTGTAGTTTTGCAACATCTGGAGGTCTGCAGGTTGTAGACCACTGTCCTATACTTTACATTGCACGGATCCCGCAACATACGATGGTTTCAACAAACGATGGTCCGTTTGGAACGGATTACCATCGTATGTTGAGGGACCACTGTATTGTCACTGGTGGATCCTGTGTTATCTGTCTGCATCTATTGTTACTGGTGGATCCTATGTTATCTGGCTGTACCTATTGTGACTGGTGGATCCTATGTTATCTGGCTGTACCTATTGTGACTGGTAATTCCTGTGTTATCTGTTTGCAACTATTGTCACTGGTGGATGCTGTGTTATTTACCTCCACCTATTGTCAACAGGGGACCATATGTTACCTGCCTAGGGTTTTATAATCGAGATGTTACCTTGTTATCCTGCCTGTGATAACAAGGAGATGGCTGCTACCTCTGCCACTAATATACTCACCCCCTTCTGGGTAATAGTGCCCATTGCTCTTTCAAAGGAAATAGATGTGGGGAAGTGTGGTACAAAATATCAGCATCATTATTTGCAGAATACTCATAACCTTTTTTATTTCAGTTACAGAGAAAGCAGGCGAAGCTATAGGACAGGTAAAGATAACAATCAGAAAGCTTCAGGCCCCTTATCATAAAGGACACATAGTAGGTGGGGTCCCTGCTACGTAATCTGCATTATGGCCCAGGACCTGACTCTTAGGCGATGTTCACACAGCAGAATTTCTGCACTGAATTCTGCATGAAATTAAAGTCAATACACTTCAATGGGATCTCGCTGTCCCATTCACACAGCAGAATTTCCACTGCAGGAATTTCATTGAAGTGAATTGGCTATGAAGTCTTGCAGAATTTTCATGCAGAATTCAGCGCAGAATTTCTGCCGTGTGAACCCGGCCAAAGAAAACATTTCCACAGGCTTTGTACATTGCATTGTCATTCTTTTATTAAGAGGGCGGAGCATTACACAAAAACTGGTACTGTGTTATACCTATGGAGGAACTGCAGGGGCGGGGCACAACACAGGGGTGTCGTGCCCCACCCCTGCAGTTCCTCCATAGTTATAACACAGTATCAGTTTTGCCTGAAGTCTTCTTTCAATAATTTTCACACCCATTCTGTCATCACCATGGAAAACCAGATAAAAACTAAATCTGTTCTCCCCCTTGGCACTTTGTTAAGATGTTGCGCTTATATTTCCTAATCTTTATGAGACACTGTCACTTCCTGTTCCTGTGGCAGAAGCCCCGGGCACTGAGGAGGCGCTGTCTGACGTTGAGACAGATAGAACAGAATAGATGGGCACGGATCACCCTGAACAACTGGATTGTCTTGGATTCGAAAAACAAAAAAACTCTCTTTTCTCCAACAGCACCACACCTGTTTACTGGTTGTGTGTAGTATTGCAGCTCAGTCCCATTCACTTCAATGGAAAAAAAGCTGCAATAGCCGACACAATCCATGGACAGGTGTGGTAATGATGTTGTTGTTCTAATCCTGGACAACCCCCTTAAAGGGGTACTTCGCCCCTAGATATCTTATCCCCTATCCAAAGAATAGGTTATAAGATGTCTGATCGCGGGGGTCCTTCAATTGGGAACCCCCACGATCTCAGTGCAGCACCCGGCATTCGTTTAGAACGGTGCGGGCAGTGGGGGGTCCTGACGTCATGCCACGCCCCTCATGATGTCATGCCATGCCCCCTCAATGCAAGTCTATGGGAGGGGGCGTGGCGACTGCCACGCCCCCTCCCATAGACTTGCATTGAGGGGGCGTGACCGTGATGTCACAAGCCTCGCCGCTTGCTCCAAGTATTCTGAACGCTGGGGCAGCGGAGTATCCCTTTAAAAAACATTTGTTTTATTAGCATATTTAAAGAAACAGTCACATTACAAAAAAATACTAGAGGGTCTTCAGGGTATTTTTATTTATTTTTTTGTAAATTTATAGCGTATTTCCTTTTGATCCCTTGCATTGAGCTATGGTCACATCTCCTGCCTTTACCCCAGACCCCTTACTTACTTTCTGCGCGGTAATAAATGTGACAACACAAAGACGTTTAACATTACAGATAATTTGTTTAATTTAGAATTATACAATGGTACAAAAAGATGCAATATACATTTCTATACAAAACATTGCAGACATGTCAGTGGTGAACTAATATAGTACGAACAATGGGGGAGATTTATCAAAACCTGTCCAGAGGAAAAGATGCCCAGTTGCCCATAGCAACCAATCAGATCGCTTCTTTCATTTTGCAGAGGCCTTGTTAAAAATGAAAGCAGCGATCTGATTGGTTGCTATGGGCAACTGGGCAACTTTTCCTCTGGACGGGTTTTGATAAATCTCCCCCTATGAACCTATGTGAACCCATAGATCCTGTCTTATATATTTACCAGCCGATGTGTGTATATATATATATATATATATATATATATATATATATATATATCTATATATATATATATCTGGAACCAATTTTATTTATCGCCCCAAGCATCTAAAGAGAGAGGTAAAGTAACTTTGTAAATAGTGTTGAATAAAAATCTTGTATTGTGTTGTGTATACAGCTCTTATGCAGATCTGCGTGTCGCCATGGTTACAGACTACAAAACAAACCCTGTGTAGTCTGATCCTGCAGTCATGTTTTCCTCCAATCCCTCAGTAGTAGGTAAAAAAAAAAAAAAAGGAGACATAGGGAGTGGGGTAACACATGGCTACACACGGGGAATGTTTGTAATTTGTAATCACGAAGACACATAGGTCGGCATAGGAGCTGTATACACAAGACCGTACAACATTTTTTGATTAAAAAACATTGCAAAGTGCCTTAAAGGGGTACTCCGGTGGAAAGCTTTTATTTATTTATTTTTTTTAAATCAACTGGTGCCAGAAAGTTAAACAGATTTGTAAATGGCTTCTATTAAAAAATCTTTACCCTTCCAGTACTTTTTAGCAGCTGTATACTACAGAGGAAATTCTATACTTTTTGAATTTATTTTTTGTCTTGTCCACAGTGCTCTCTGCTGACACCTCTGTCCGTGTCAGGAACTGTCCGGAAGAGGAGAAAATCCCCATTGCAAACCTATGCTGCTCTGGACAGTTCCTGACACGGACAGAGGTGTCAGCAGAGATCAGTGTGGACAAGACAAAAAAGAAATTCAAAAAGGATAGAATGTCCTCTGTAGCATACAGCTGCTAAAATGTACTGGAAGAATTAAAGGGGTACACCGTTGAAAAACTTTTTTTTTTTTTTTTTTAAATCAACTGGTGCCAGAAAGTTAAACAGATTTGTAAATTACTTCTATTACATTTTTTTTTATCCTTCCTGTACCTATTAGCTGTTTTCTTTTTGAAACACAGAGCTCTCTGCTGACATCACAAGCACAGTGCTCTCTGCTGACATCTCTGTCCATTTTATGAACTGTCAAGAACAGCATATGTTTGCTATGGGGATTTCCTTTTACCCTGGACAGTTCCTAAAATGGACAGAGATGTCAGCAGAGAGCACTGTGCTCATGATGTCAGCAGAGAGCTCTGTGTTTCAAATGGAAAAGAATTTCCACTGTAGTATTCAGCAGCCACTAAGTACTGGAAGGGTTAAGATTTTTTAATAGAAGTAATTTACAAGTCTGTTTAACTTTCTGGCACCAGTTTATTTAAAAAAAAAAAAATTTCCACCGGAGTTCCCCTTTAATTTTCTAAATGCGTTGGGACGATAAAATATGTTTGCAAAAGGTATACATTCCCTTTATAGTCTTATAACAAAATACTCTTCTTTAATGCAGAATTCCATTATATTCCCTTAATGTCAGATGATGTCAGACACAGGAAAAAAAAAAAAAAAAAGTCTACAACGAGGAATCGGCAGTATCATTTGTGCAACGCGGACGGATCGCTGCATCTCCGGGTTCAAAGCCACGCGCACAAAATCGGATCATCCAGTGCAAATCCAGTCCAGTATTCATGAACGTGTAGGCAAGACCATAATATTCATATATACAAAAAGGTATTTACAGACACTGACGGGAATACAGAGCCGGACTCACGTACACACGGACCATGGACAGGTTCACTCTCCCAAGAGATTCCGGCGGGAGGGGAGGGCTACAGGAAGGTCATTCCGTAAGATGATGGAGGAGAAAAATTATACCTATGGGGGGGGGGGGGAGGGAAGAAAAAAGTAAAGTGCACGTCCTATTTAATGCACACACAAATTAAACAGCAATACCGCTATAAATAGATCAGAACTTCCTCCAACTTAAAGGGGTACTCCAGCACAACATAACTTATCCCCTATCCAAAGGATAGGGGATAAGTTATAGATCGCAGGGGGTCCGAGTGCTGGGGCCCCCCGGGATCTGCAGCAATCTGCATGAAGTGCAGTTTTGTCCGCAGCAGAAAGCGGCGGCAGACACGCCCCCTCCATGTATCTCTATGGGGTACTTGGTGGGGGCGTGTCGGCCACCGCGTCATGCAAGGACGGAACACCCCCTTTCCAGCATACTGCCATGGCCCCGTCCTGGAGATCCTGGGGGGCCCCAGGATAAGTTATATTGCAGTACAGATGTCCTTTAACGACAGGATTGAGAGGCGCTGGACACAAGGACTGGAAGGGATCTCAAGTTTAATCACCCATGATACAACACGTTTCACAGTAAGACTGCTTCATCAGGCGTTGCCTGATGAAGCAGTCTTACTGTGAAACGCGTTGCATCATGGGTGATTAAACTTGAGATCCCTTCTAGTCCTTGTTTCCAGCGCCTCTCAATTCCGTCATTAAAGGGAACCAATCATCAGATTTTACCCTATATAATGCTTGGCAAAGTGTTATATAGGGTAAAATCTTTATTTTCACCATCCCCGGGGGACGCTCCTGCCCCCAGGGATGGTGAAGATATGAAGTTATAAACTAGTCACCGCCGCCGCCGTAAGTAGTCACCTGGGCAGGGAGCTCTTCTCACCTACTCCCGTTCTTCGGCCGGGAGCGACGCCCCCTCCGCTTGATTGATGGGCCGCGTCATCGCTCTGCTCCGGAGGGGGCGACGCTGCCGGCCGAAGAACGGGAGTAGATGAGAAGAGCTCCCCGCCCAGGTGACTACTTACGGCGGCGGCGGTGACTAGTTTATAACTTCCTATCTTCACCATCCCTGGGGGCAGGAGCGTCCCCCGGGGATGGTGAGGACAACAATTTTACCCTATATAACGCTTTGCGAAGCATTATGTAGGGTAAAATCTGATGATTGGTTCCCTTTAAGTTGGAGGAAGTTCTGTTTTATTTTTAAAGGGGGTTATCCAGGAAAAAAAACTTTTTTTTTTTAAATATATCAACTGGCTCCAGAAAGTTAAACAGATTTGTAAATTACTTCTATTAAAAAATCTTAATCCTTTCAGTACTTATGAGATGCTGAAGTGGAGTTGTTCTTTTCTGTCTAAGTGCTCTCTGATGACACCTGTCTCGGGAACTGTCCAGAGTAGAAACAAATGCCCATAGCAAACCTCTTCTACTCTGTGCAGTTCCCGAGACAAGCAGAGATGTCAGCACAGAGCACTGTTGCCAGACAGAAAAGAACAACTCAACTTCAGCAGCTGATAATTATTGGAAGGATTAAGATTTTTTTAATAGAATTAATTTACAAATCTGTTTAACTTTCTGGAGCCAGTTGATATAAATATAAAAAAAAAAGCTTTTTCCCTGAATACCCCTTTAAGTTCTGATGTGGAGTGGCTGCAGGCACTTGCACTACTATCCTTTACTATCCTGGTGAAGTGTAACTTCATGTGGTAAGCATTACTTTTACCACATTATGTAAAACAAAAGAAGAACAGGCGCTCCCTTGTGGAGAATCAACGGGATCACAGGTGTGTGGGGAGGGAGGGTAAAATGAAGGCTCACCCTGCCAAGTTGTGCAAATTCCCACACAACAAGGATATGCATTTTGCTGTAGTGAACTAGGTCTGCAGCCTTCCTGGAAACGATAGAGATGTGAGGGCGAAAACTTCAGGGGTGCAGGAATACAGGCGCTGACCAAGAAGGGGACCAGTGAAGCCAGGTAGGTAATAAGCAGCTTTAATCCAATGCGACGCGTTTCACCGCGCTTGTGCGGTTTCATCAGGCATGTCTGATGAAACCGCACAAGCGCGGTGAAACGCGTCTGGTTTGTCTGGTGACAAATATCTTACAGCACCACACCTGTCCTCAGGGTGAGGGGTGGTATTATAGTTCAGTTATATTAAAGTGAATGGAGCCAAGTTGTAATGCCACACATAACCTGTGGGCAGGTGTGGCGCTGTTTCTGGAAGAAAAGCAGCCATGTTTTTCTAATCCTGTAGTAAAAACACACAAACCTTCTGCATCTGGGGTGGGAGCTCATCTTCAGAGCCTTCCTCTGGCACAGTTTCTGGGTGATGGGTACTTTGAGAATCTTCACTCCACCCGCCCATGGGCTGCCGGGCTAAGTTAGATGTGGTTCTCTGGATTGTTCCAAAGTCTAAGGGGAAGGAAAGTCAAGAATAAAAGCGAGACCCCTTACATAATGGCCCTTATTTACTAAGACTGTTGTGTAGTTTTCTTTTTGGGTTTTAATTCCCTACAATTTATTTTCCACGGTATTTACTAAGATTTCTCTACATTTTCCACTTTCCCTACATTTTGCTTTTTTTTACACGTTCTGATCTGTCAGGTTTTCCTCAGTTGAAATCCACCACATTATCTGTGGAAACCTTAGTAAATATGTTGGGTTTTTGTGAAAATGTCAGGAACACGCCCCTTTTATGTGAACACTCCCCCCTTTTCCCAATGACCACACCCCTTTTTCGAGTTAGGGGGGGGGAGATTTATCAAAACCTGTATAGAGGAAAAGTTGCTGAGTTTCCCATAGCAACCAATCAGATCGCTTCTTTCATTCTTCAGAGGCCTTTTTAAAAATGAAAGAAGCGATCTGATTGGTTGCTATGGGAAACTCAGCAACTTTTCTTCTGGACGGGCTTTGATAAATCTCCCCCTTAGTCTGTTTTTTTTTTTTTTTTTTTTTCAAATCTGGTGCAAATTCTGGTGCAGACAGAATTTCTGGAGCAATGCGCCACGATCTGGCGCACAATCCGAAAAAACATGTCGGGTTTGCAATAGTAAATGAGGGCCAATATGTTCATGCGGGTGAGGTCTCTGCATCATGCAACATGACAGGAGACACAACAAGGATCAGGTATGAATCTCCTGCGCTCCGGACGACCCATAATAAACATAAGAAAGCTGCGAATCGTCCACCACTTCATGCTCCACTCCCCTAGTAATATGTTCATCTACTTGGCCAAACAAGCTTATTCCTTCACTTAACAAAAAGAGACGCCATATAAATCTGGCGCCACGTATCCTGAAGTAAACAAATCAGGCAAGGGCATGGAAATAATAAAAAAATAAAAAATAAAAAAATAAATACTGTATATACTCGAGTATAAGCCAAGTTTTTCAGCACGATTTTTCATGCTGAAAAGCCCCCCCTCGGCTTATACTCGAGTGAACTCTCCGCCTGTCAATCCCTTCATCAGTGGTCTTCAACCTGCAGACCTCCAGATGTTGCAAAACTACAACTCCCAGCATGCCAGGACAGCCATCGGCTGTCCGGGCATGCTGGAAGTTGTAGTTTTGAAACATCTGGAGGTCCGCAGGTTGAAGACCACTGCGGCCTTCGTCATCATCCAGACACCCCCTTTAGTTTTCTACTCACCTCCCCTCAATGGGAAGGAAGGGTGAGCTGGTCCGGGCCATCTATGCTGCAGGGACTGTCCGGTGGGGAGGGTTAGTCGTTCCGGGCTGTCCATCTTCACCAGGAGGCCCTCTTCTCCGCTCCGGGCCGGCCCCGAACTAGTGACGTTGCCTTGACGACGACAAACAGGGACATTCATGCGCAAGGACATCACGCTGCTGTGCACAGTGAAAATGGACAGCCCGGAACGACTAACCCTCCCCACCGGACGGTCCCTGCAGCCTAGATGGCCCGGACCAGCTCACCCTTCCTTCCCATCGAGGGGAGGGGAGTAGATAACTAAAGGGGGGTCTGGATGATGACAAAGGCCGCAGTGGTCTTCAACCTGCGGACCTCCAGATGTTTCAAAACTACAACTCCCAGCATGCCCGGACAGCCGATGGCTGTCCGGGCATGCTGGGAGTTGTAGTTTTGCAACATCTGGAGGTCCGCAGGTTGAAGACCACTGAGGGATTGACAGGCGGTGATGATGAAGGGGGGGGGGGGGGGGATGATGACGGGGGTGTTATTGATGGGGGTCTGGATGATGACATGGGGGGGGGAGATGATGCATTTCCCACCCTAGGCTTATAGTCGAGTCAATAACTTTTCCTGGGTTTTTGGGGGTGAAATTAGGGGCCTCGGCTTATAATCGGGTCGGCTTATACTCTGGTATATACGGTACTTGTCCAAGGGACTAAAACGGAACACAATCTACTTGTCCCTCATGAAAATCCACTTGTCCTGGTAGACAAAATAATTTCAACCAAAATAGTCTGTAAATAAGGTCTTTATCAGTTTCTTGCACTTTCTTTTTTTCCTCCTCGCCCTATAATAGCCATAACTCTTCTTTTTCCATCTACAGACCCATATGACGCCTTTTATTTTTCCATAACTTATGCTCTGAAACAAAAAAATTTTTTTTTCGCCATTCCCTTTGTGGTCAAACTTACATATTGCTT
This sequence comes from Hyla sarda, assembly GCF_029499605.1. Lineage (NCBI taxonomy): Eukaryota > Metazoa > Chordata > Amphibia > Anura > Hylidae > Hyla > Hyla sarda. The sequence continues at coordinate 19,592,303 of NC_079196.1, read as the reverse complement.
TGATACTTTAGGTCGGCCAGATTACACCAATACCAAATTTGTTTAGTTTCCATCATGTTTTACTAATTAAAAATGGTATTAAACTTTTTAAGCGGCGTTTAACCGCGGAACGGACGTTGTTCCTTTTGTCTGCTCCCTCTCTGTATCCATATGCCTGCATTGTATCCGCTTTGCGAAGTGCCATCCTTTTTATCCTCCAAAGTGCATCTCTACTGCCTTGCTTGTTGCTACGGGATTGAGCACCGCTATTGGTTGACTTTTTGTGAGCCGAGTGCACCTGTTGCGATCCCACATTTGCCTATGTCCGTGTTGGAATTGGTAGTGCCGACCCCCTTTAAAACTTTTCTGTCTACTGAAAAAGTCTATATACAACACGTACCTGTGCTGGCACTGAACCTATGTGCACTGATTGGCGGCATCCGATCCTCCCGCAGCAGCGTGGATGGTGATGGGCAGCTGGCGGAGGTGGGTATGTTGGATGTAGTGTTGGTCTGTCCGTCCCCCGAAACACTCTCTCCGCTCTCATCGCTATCCTGCCTGTGCCATATATGTCGGCCCGGCGCCATTCGTGTGTGCTGCTGATGTAACTGGTGGAGGACAGCGCGTTCAGTATATGACATTATCACTTCATTGTTAAGGAGAAGGTACCCGGTCCTATTACGTCCCCCAAATCCCATATATGTATATACTGCATAGGCAGGAATTTACCTGTAGTTGTTGTAATATTAGCAGTGTAATAGTATTAGTACAGTGACCCCTCAACCCACAATGGCCCCGACATACGATCATTTCAACATACGATGTCCTCTCAGAGGCACCATCAACATACGATGCCTTTGTATGTCGGGTCCATCGCATAAACGGCTATCAGGCAGCGCAGACTGCTTCAGCTGCCACCGGATAGCCGTTTACGGTGCCCCGTGTGGTCCGCTGACGATCACTTACCTGTCCTCGGGGCTCCGGAGCGTCCTCTTCAGGATCCCCTACATTGTCGGCGCTCTCCATCGTCGTCATCACGTCGCTGCGCACGCCGTCCCGTCATCCAATAGGAGCGGCGTGCGTAGCGACGTGATGGCGGCGTCGGAGAGTGCGGATGCCGGGGAAGCAGAGGCCTTGCCGGAGCGTCGGGGACACCACGGGGACGCGGCGACAGCGATGGACGGCGACATCCAGGGCAGCGGTGATGGTCCGGTGCGGCGGGGACAGGTGAGTACAACTTCCTCTAACAGTGGTCTACAACCTGCGGACCTCAAGATGTTGCAAAACTACAACACCCAGCATGCCCGGACAGCCGTTGGCTGTCCGGGCATGCTGGGTGTTGTAGTTTTGCAACATCTGGAGGTCCTCAGGTTGTAGACCACTGTCCTATACTTTACATTGCACGGATCCCTCAACATGCGATGGTTTCAACTAGAGATGAGCGAACTTACAGTAAATTCGATTCGTCACGAACTTCTCGGCTCGGCAGTTGATGACTTTTCCTGCATAAATTAGTTCAGCTTTCAGGTGCTCCGGTGACTGGAAAAGGTGGATACAGTCCTAGGACACTCTTTCCTAGGACTGTATTCACCTTTTCCAGCTCACCGGAGCACCTGAAGGCTGAACTAATTTACGCAGGATAAGTCATCAACCGCCGAGCCGAGAAGTTTGTGACGAATCGAATTTACTGTTAGTTTGCTCATCTCTAGTTTCAACAAACGATGGTCCGTTTGGAACGGATTACCATCGTATGTTGAGGGACCACTGTAGTATAATAGTAATAATACTGTACTGGTAATATTAGTAGTATAACAGTAATAGAGGCGGCAGTTTTAGAAGTGTAATAGTAGTAGTGGTGGTGGTGATATTAGAAATATTATAGTAATAGTAGTGTACTAATACTACCACTACTACAACTTCTATTACACTGCTATTACTACCACCGCTACTACTATTACTATTATACTACCAAAAATACTACACTGCTAATACTTCCATTAACCCCCTAAGGACCAGACCGATTTTGGCCTTAAAGGGGTGCCAGAAAGTTAAACCGATTTGTAAATTACTTCTATTAAAAAAAATTCCTAATCCTTTCAGTGCTTTTCAGCAGCTGTATGCTCCACAGGAAGTTCTTTTTCATTTTCAATTTCCTTTCTACCTGACCACAGTGCTCTCTGCTGCCACCTCTGTCCATATCAAGAACTGTCCAGATCAGGATAGGTTTGCTATGAGGATTTGCTCCTTCTTTGGACAGTTCCTAAAATGGACAGAGGTGTCAGCAGAGAGCACTGTGATCAGACTGAAAAGAAATCTCCACAGGAAGTTCTTTTCTTTTTGAATTTTTTTCCAGTCTGACCACAGTGCTTTCTGCTGACACCTCTGTCCATTTTAGGAACTGTCCAGAGTAGGAGCAAATCCCCATAGCAAACTTATCCTGCTCTGGACAGTTCCTGACATGGACAGAGGAGTCAGCAGAGAGAACTGTGGTCAGACAGAAAGGAAATTCAAAAAGAAAATAACTTTCTGTGGAGCATACAGCAGCCGATAAGTACTAGAAGGATTAAGATTTTTAAACAGAAGTAATTTACAAATCTGTTTAAAGGGGTATTCCAGGCCAAAACTTTTTTTTACATATCAACTGGCTCCGGAAAGTTAAACAGATTTGTAAATTACTTTGATTAAAAAATCTTAATCCTTCCAATAGTTATTAGCTTCTGAAGTTGAGTTGTTGTTTTCTGTCTAACTGCTCTCTGATGACTCACGTACCGGGACGTGACATCATCATTGAGCAGTTAGACAGAAAACTTCAGAAGCTAATAACTATTGGAAGGATTAAGATTTTTTAATAGAAGTAATTTACAAATCTGTTTAACTTTCCGGAGCCAGTTGATATATAAAAAAAAGTTTTTGCCTGGAATACCCCTTTAACTTTCTGGGACAAGTTGATTTAAAAAAAATTGTTTTCCACCGGAGTACCCCTTTAAGGACCAGGCAAATTTTATTTTAGCATTTTTGTTTTTTCCTCCTCGCCTTCTAAAAATCATAACTCTTATAATTCCATTCACAAACCCATATGAGGACTTGTTTTTTGCATCACCAATTGTACTTTGTAATGACATCACTTATTTTACCATAAAATGTACGGCGCAACCAAAAAAACATTATTTGTATGGGGTAATTGAAAAGAAAACTGCAATTTATAAAATTTTGGAAGGTTTTTTTTCACGCCGTACAATTTACGGTAAAAATGACATGTTTTCTTTATTCTGTGGGTCAATACGATTAAAATGATACCCATGTTATATGCTTTTCTATTATTGTACCGCTTTAAAAAAAAATCTCAAACTATTTTAACAAAATTAGTATGTTTGAAATTGTCCTATTTTGACCACCTATAACTTTCTCATTTTTCCGTATACGGGGCGGTAACAGATCTAATTTTTTCGCCACGATCTGTAGTTTTTATTTGTACCATTTTTGCTAATATTTTACTTTTTAATCACTTTTTATTATTTTTTGGGGGGAATAAAATGTGACCAAAAAAAGCAGCAATTTTGGATTATTTTTTTTAACATTTACGCCGTTCACCATACGGTATAATTAACATTATATTTTGATAGTTTGGACATTTACATATGCAGCAATACCAAATATGTTTATTTATTATATTTTTTATGCTTTTTGGCAGTAAAATGGGAAAATAGAATGATTTACATTTTTATTGGGGGAGGGGATTTCAAATTATTATAATTTTTTTTTTTACACTATTTATGTCCCCATAGGAGACTATTTATAGCAATCATTTGATTGCTAATACTGTTCAGTGCTATGGATAGAGCATAGCACTGATCAGTGTTATCGGTCATCTTCTGCTCTGGTCTGCTCGATCTCAGACCTGAGCAGAAGACCCCGGGAGACGGCCAAAGGAAGGCGATAAGAGCTCCGGCCGCCATGCTGGACAATTGGATCCCCGCAGCAGCGAGCGATCCAATCATCCATTTTAAGTGCCACACTGCTGCAGATGCCATGATCTGTATTGATCACGGCATCTGAGGGGTTGATGGCGGACATCGGCACGATCGTTGATGTCCGCCATTACGGGTGGGTTTCTGGCTGCTGATAGCAGCCGGGACCTGCCGTGCATGACGTGAGCACCGGTCCGGTGTTCGTGGTCATTTGAGCGTAAATGTACGTCATGGTGTGCTAAGTACCACGGCACCATGATGTCCATTTATGTCCATTGTCGTTAACCCCTTAACGACGCAGGACGTAAATGTACGTCCTGGTGAGGTGGTACTTAACACACCAGGACGTACATTTACGTCCTAAGCATAACCGCGGGCATCGGAGCGATGCCCAGATCATGCGCGGCAGGTCCCGGGTGTTGATCGCAGCGCTGCCGTGGCGATCTGGTCATCCAGCACGGCAGCCGGAGGTCCCCTCACCGGCCTCCGCTGCCTTCCCTGCGTCTTCTGCTCTGATCTGCCTTCCCGCAGACCAGAGCAGAAGATGACCGATAACCCTGATCAGTGCTGTGTCCTATACATAGCACTGAACAGTATTAGCAATCGAATGATTGCTATAAATAGTCCCCTATGGGAACTATTAAAGTGTAAAAATAAAAGTAAAAAAAAGTAAAAAGATAAAGTAAAAAAAAAGTGAAAAACCCCCTCCCCCAATAAAAACGTAAATTGTTCCATTTTCCCTATTTTACCCCAAAAAGTGTTCAAAAATATTTTATATACATATTTGGTATCACCGCGTGCGTAAGTATCTGAACTATTAAAATAAAATGTTAATGATACTGTACGGTGAACGGCAGTGAACGTTAAAAAAAAAAAAGTCCAAAATAGCTGCCTTTTTTTATTTTTATAACATTTTATTCCCAAAAAAAATTAATAAAAAATGGATTAAAAGTTTTATATAAGCAAATATGGTATCAATAAAACGTACAGATCACATCTCAAAAAATGAGCCCTCATACTGCCTCTTATACGGAAAAATGAAAAAGTTATAGGTCTTCAAAATAGGGGGATTTTAAACGTACTAATTTGGTTAAAAAGTTTGCGATTTTTTTTTAGCGCAACAGTAATAGAAAAGTATATTTTCACGGGTATCATTTTAATCGTATTGACCAAAAGAATAAAGAACACATGTCATTTTTACCGTAGATTGTACAGCGTGAAAACTAAGCCTTCCAAAATTAGCAAAATTGCGTTTTTCTTTTTAATTTCACCACACAAATAGTATTTTTTGGGTTGCGCCATACATTTTATGGTAAAGTGAGTGATGGCATTACAACGGACAACTGGTCACGCAAAAAACAAGCCCTCATACTTGTCTGTGGATGAAAATATAAAAGAGTTACAATTTTTTGAAGGCGAGGAGGAAAAAAATGAAAACGTAAAAATAAAATTGTCTGTGTCCATAAGGGGTTAAGGAGTTAAACTACTAATACTACCACTATTAAAACTACTATAAGTTCAATATCAATGGTAGTTGTAGTATTAGTAGTGTAATAGTACAGGTGATAAAACCACTTACTTCGTGCATGTACAGCGCGTGCAGGCTCATCTCCATAGAAGCGTATTCAGACAGGGGTCCGCTGGTCATAGGACCCTCCCACAAACTGCTCCCAAAGCTGCCATTTCTGTATTCAAGGCTACAGAGAAATAGCAGACATTAAAGTATGTAAGAGACAGTACAAATGTCACCACGATGTAAGAAAATTAACCCTTTGAAGAAGGATTTCTGAATATAAAAACTGTAATGTTCTATGGTAGAAATCAAAGAAGTCCAGAAAAGATGTCATATTCCCTGCGTCATATCCCCCCATCTCCAGATAAGGCTGCATGCACACCACGTCTTTGCTACACAGTTCCCGTATACGGTTTCAAGTTAAAAACCGTCCGGCACTGTATAGAAAACCGTATGCATTGACTTAACATTGTAAAACGTATGTCGAAAGCATCATCCAGTTTAGTCGGTTTTGCATCCTATACAGTTTTGTCCGTTTCTTTTTCCCGTACCCAAAACCGTAGTCTACCACATATTTTGGTCCGGGTGAAAAACCGTATACTTTTTTTTTTTTTAACATGGGAGTCAATGGGAACCGTACAGAACCGTATGTGCGTACGGTTCCATCCGCTTTTCACCATCCGGTTTTTGACTTTGCTCAGTTTTTTTGATTGGAATTTCAATTCATAATGGAGTGAAAAAGTTAAAAACTTACAGTGACCCCCCGACCTACGATGGCCCCGACATAAGATCATTTCAAGATACGATGGTCTCTCAGAGGCAGCATCAACATACGATGCTTTTGTATGTCGGGGCCATCGCATAAACGGATATCTGGCAGCGCAGACTGCTTCATCTGCCACCGGATAGCCGTTTACGGTGCCCCGTGTGGTCCACTGACGATCACTTACCTGTCCTCGGGGCTCCGGCGCGTCCTCTTCGGGATCCCCTGCATCGTCGGCGCTCTTCATCGTCGTCATCACGTCGCTGTGCACGCCGTCCCGTCATCCAATAGGAGCGGCGTGCGTAGCGACGTGATGGCGGCGACGGAGAGCGAGGATGCTGGGGAAGCAGAGGCCTTGCCGGAGCGTCGGGGACACCCCAGGGACGCGGCGACAGCGATGGTAGGCGACATCCAGGGCAGCGGTGATGGTCCGGAGCGGCGGGGACACGCGAGTATTGTAAGCGCTGCGGAATCTGTAGGCGCTATATAAATAAATAAACTCCAATACCAGCGGTCTTCAACCTGCGGACCTCCAGATGTTGCAAAACTACAACTCCCAGCATGCCCGGACAGCCAACGGCTGTCCGGGCATGCTGGGTGTTGTAGTTTTGCAACATCTGGAGGTCCGCATGTTGTAGACCACTGTCCTATACTTTACATTGCACGGATCCCTCCACATACGATGGTTTCAACAAACGATGGTCCATTTGGAACGGATTACCATCGTATGTTGAGGGAACACTGTATACAGTTTTTTCTTCATAAAACGGATGCAACAGGACATCATTTTTCAAATTGTATACGGTTTTTAACCGTATACAGGTTGAAATGTGTATACGTTTTGATACAGTTTAGTCAGGTTTTGAGGAATCAGTTTTCATCAAAAACCTGATACGGGAACTGTATTGCAAAAACGTGGTGCGAATGCAGCCTTAGACTCCCCAAAGACACCTACATCCACGTGTGACTGATATTTGATGATTTTAGGACCAGTGCTCATTGAACGTTTTTTCTTTTAAATCTCTAGGAGACCCCAAGATTAAAAATCTGTATGTCTGAAATACACAATATCATAAGAGTTCTGAAAGGTCTGCACCCGGCTTCCTTACCCACTCGGATTCTGGCTCACGTGACAGGACTGCTGCGGTGACAGGGAACGCAGAGCCGACGCCACCTCCGATACAGCAGAGACGTGTGGAGAACAGAGAGCGTCCGTGTGAGGCGGCATCCCCGAAGGTGACATCCCTTGAAACACGTTCGCCATCAGACTGTGGGGCTAAAACACAGAACGGGAAACTAGTAAGTGGCAAGGACTGGCATTACATATCACGACTGGACTAAAGGGGGGGTTCGTAGTCACAAGGTTTTGCATAGGAAGTGAATGAACAGGATTTTTATCAAAACTATTTGCAAACTTGCATCATCGTTTTTTGTTGTTTTTCTTTATTTTAAAGTGTTATTCTGCTTTGGACAATCCGTGTTGCTGGGACTGGTTTGGGAACCATTGTAAGAAGAGGAGGCATCCTCCAGAGAAAGAGACACTCTTTAAAAGGGGTATTCCAGCCACAGACATCTTATCCCCTATCCAAAGGATAGGAGATAAGATGTCTGATTGCAGGGGGGCCGCTGCTGGGATGCCACGCCCCCTCCATTCATGTTTATGGGAGTTGTAGTTTTGCAACAGCCGGAGGCGCCCTGGTTTGGAAACACCTAGTCTTTGTGCCGATGACCGAAGCAATCCCATTGACATACATTGTAAGTTTGTCTCGATCACATGACACAACGATTGGAGAGACCGCGCATATTCTAGCCATCAGTCGCTCTGTAAACACTTTAAACACAGCGGCCCGCGACCGATCAAAACTTTTGACATGTCTCTACAACATTTCATAAGTCTTTTTAAAGCGACAGGGTCCAAAAAAATAAAAAATGAAATAATAAAATCATCAGTAGGATTATGTTTGTAGACAGACCTCAGAGTCAGACTGCAGTGACAGCCCAGACCAGTGCAGGGGGTGCCCCAGTCCAGGGGGGTTCTTTGGTGTTGTGCCTCCGCTGTCTTTCTGTACTCGCTCTCGTAGATGTGTCAGGAACGCAGAACATTCTCTAGGAGGCTGCCAGCGGGGATTCGTGATGGCGAAGTGCATAAGGGACAGCTCGGTCTTACCATCCTCTGCCTGCTGGTAAACTGAGGCCTCGGTCTTGCCAGCAGACATCCACTAAAAAAGAAGAAAACATATACGCAGCCATCAGTTATAGATCAGGTCCTCTATATTACTGCCCTAAGGTGAGAAGCTGATCCAACCATTAGTGGGTTGGGTCAAGTTTACCAACATGGGTACAAGACTAGGGCACCACCAAGACATGCTGTAAAATTGCAGCATTACTATGATTAACACTTTCAATGTTTCCACTATGCAAAAAATATCACATTTTTGCAATTCTCTTTACTATAGGAAACCAACAAAGGAAAACCTGCGCTTCAAGGTAACTTTTCAGGATGCACTGTCCTCTGTGTGTACACAAGAGGCAGCACTATTTCTGGCCACAATATAAACTTGTATATGACATTTTTTGCCAGTTTCTCCTCTGCAGGCTCCATCTCTAAATGTTAGTTGTCCCTGAGCTAGAGGCTATAGAATAGCTACTATGAGGTCTCCATACATTGTCCACAATCTGAGGAGAAGATCCCGCTCCCCTATATCTCTATAGTACAACTCAGAAGAGAGGATCCTGCTCCTCTATATCTCTATAGTACACCCTCAGAAGAGAGGATCCTGCTCCTCTATATCTCTATAGTACACCCTCAGAAGAGAGGATCCTGCTCCTCTATATCTCTATAGTACACCCTCAGAAGAGAGGATCCTGCTCCTCTATATCTCTATAGTACACCCTCAGAAGAGAGGATCCTGCTCCTCTATATCTCTATAGTACACCCTCAGAAGAGAGGATCCTGCTCCTCTATATCTCTATAGTACACCCTCAGAAGAGAGGATCCTGCTCCTCTATATCTCTATAGTACACCCTCAGAAGAGAGGATCCTGCTCCTCTATATCTCTATAGTACATCCTCAGAAGAGATGATCCTGCTCCTCTATATCTCTATAGTACACCCTCAGAAGAGAGGATCCTGCTCCTCTATATCTATATAGTACACCCCCAGAAGAGAGGATCCTGCTCCTCTATATCTCTATAGTACACCCTCAGAAGAGAGGATCCTGCTCCTCTTTATCTCTATAGTACACCCTCAGAAGAGAGGATCCTGCTCCTCTATATCTCTATAGTACACCCTCAGAAGAGAGGATCCTGCTCCTCTATATCTCTATAGTACACCCGCAGAAGAGAGGATCCTGCTCCTCTATATCTCTATAGTACACCCTCAGAAGAGAGGATCCTGCTCCTCTATATCTCTATAGTACACCCTCAGAAGAGAGGATCCTGCTCCTCTATATCTCTATAGTACACCCTCAGAAGAGAGGATCCTGCTCCTCTATATCTCTATAGTACACCCACAGAAGAGAGGATCCTGCTCCTCTATATCTCTATAGTACACCCTCAGAAGAGAGGATCCTGCTCCTCTATATCTCTATAGTACACCCTCAGAAGAGAGGACCCTGCTCCTCTATATCTCTATAGTACACCCTCAGAAGAGAGGACCCTGCTCCTCTATATCTCTATAGTACACCCTCAGAAGAGAGGACCCTGCTCCTCTATATCTCTATAGTACACCCTCAGAAGAGAGGATCCTGCTCCTCTATATCTCTATAGTACACCCTCAGAAGAGAGGATCCTGCTCCTCTATATCTCTATAGTACACCCTCAGAAGAGAGGATCCTGCTCCTCTATATCTCTATAGTAGACCCTCAGAAGAGAGGATCCTGCTCCTCTATATCTCTATAGCACACCCTCAGAAGAGAAGATCCTGCTCCTCTATATCTCTATAGTATACCCTCAGAAGAAAGGATCCTGCTCCTCTATATCTCTATAGTACACCCTCAGAAGAGAGGATCCTGCTCCTCTATATCTATATAGTACACCCTCAGAAGAGAGGATCCTGCTCCCCTATATCTCTATAGTACACCCTCAGAAGAGAGGATCCTGCTCCTCTATATCTATATAGTACACCCTCAGAAGAGAGGATCCTGCTCCTCTATATCTCTATAGTACACCCTCAGAAGAGAGGATCCTGCTCCTCTATATCTCTATAGTACACCCTCAGAAGAGAGGACCCTGCTCCTCTATATCTCTATAGTACACCCTCAGAAGAGAGGACCCTGCTCCTCTATATCTCTATAGTACACCCTCAGAAGAGAGGACCCTGCTCCTCTATATCTCTATAGTACACCCTCAGAAGAGAGGATCCTGCTCCTCTATATCTCTATAGTATACCCTCAGAAGAGAGGATCCTGCTCCTCTATATCTCTATAGTACACCCTCAGAAGAGAGGATCCTGCTCCTCTATATCTCTATAGTACACCCTCAGAAGAGAGGATCCTGCTCCCCTATATCTCTATAGTACACCCTCAGAAGAGAGGATCCTGCTCCTCTATATCTCTATAGTACACCCTCAGAAGAGAGGATCCTGCTCCTCTATATCTCTATAGTACACCCACAGAAGAGAGGATCCTGCTCCTCTATATCTCTATAGTACACCCTCAGAAGAGAGGATCCTGCTCCTCTATATCTCTATAGTACACCCTCAGAAGAGAGGACCCTGCTCCTCTATATCTCTATAGTACACCCTCAGAAGAGAGGATCCTGCTCCTCTATATCTCTATAGTACACCCTCAGAAGAGAGGACCCTGCTCCTCTATATCTCTATAGTACACCCTCAGAAGAGAGGACCCTGCTCCTCTATATCTCTATAGTACACCCTCAGAAGAGAGGACCCTGCTCCACTATATCTCTATAGTACACCCTCAGAAGAGAGGACCCTGCTTCTCTATATCTCTATAGTACACCCTCAGAAGAGAGGATCCTGCTCCTCTATATCTCTATAGTACACCCTCAGAAGAGAGGATCCTGCTCCTCTATATCTCTATAGTACACCCTCAGAAGAGAGGATCCTGCTCCTCTATATCTCTATAGTACACCCTCAGAAGAGAGGATCCTGCTCCTCTATATCTCTATAGCACACCCTCAGAAGAGAAGATCCCGCTCCTCTATATCTCTATAGTACACCCTCAGAAGAGAGGATCC